>NW_006399753.1:39681234-39708855 GCF_000299155.1 Elephantulus edwardii
GAATCAGGGTGAAGTCTCTCTCAGGGAGGAGTGATAGGGAATGGCAAGGGACACACTGACAAAGGAGATTAATCAGAACTGACTTTGACAAGCACTGGCAATTGGACAATTAAAACAGACATGGAGGGGGGGAAGAAGAACGAACTGGGGATGAGGGTGGAGAAAACAGTACAACAATGGATGAATGAAAACCCAAAATCTCTGTAAATGGTAATTAAAACTAATAAAATTTAATAAAAAAAAGAGAGGAATACAAAATTATAGAATAAACTTGAAGGAGACTTGTGCATCTAATATGAAGAATTTGAATTAGAGTACAATAAAATGTTTTGGTTATTTTATTGTTGTACTTTGATGCTGTCAAGTCAGCTATGACCCATAGTGACTCTCTGAACAAATGATCAAAAACTTTGCTCTATCGTCAGCCATCCTCACATGGTCTGCAATGACTATTACCATTAAATCAATGAGTTCTCACAATCTCTGTCCTCACAATCTCTGCCATATTTGTACTGTCGATACCAAATCAATTGTTTCATAACATGGTGGTTTATACATTTTTGGCATTATTATTATTCTTGTTGATTTTAATGAAAGTTTACAGAGACTTTGGATTTCCATTCACTCATTGTTGCACTTTTCTCCCTATCCACCCCCGACCCCAGTTCACTCTTTTCTTTGAAAAGTAAAAGAAAATTTCTTGCACTGTTATTCAATCCCACCCCTCAAGTCCACTCCATTATGCAGCCTTCATTCTGGATGCCTGTCATGACGATCATACCTAATCACATCTCCCATTTAAACATTTTTTTCTCTCTCTCATCTGTTTCACTGTGGTATACATAATGTATCCCATCTTTCTCAGTCTTCCTCCAACCCCAATGTCAGTCCCATTTTACAATGGGACTTTGTACAATGACACTTTGCAGTATTTGTCCTTTTATGACTGAGATCTTTTACTCAGCATAATGTCCTCCAGGGTCACCCATTTTGTATAATATTTCATGAGTTCCTTGTTTTTGAATGCAGTGTAGTATTCCATTGTGTGACTATACCACAGCTTCTCTATCCATTTGTTTATTGATGGGCAGTTGGGTTGTTTCCAGCTCTTTGCTATTGTGAACAAAGTCTAGATAAACATGGATGTGCATATACCTGCTTGAGTGGCAGTTATGGTTTCTTTGGGGTGTATTTCCAGTAGTGGAATTGCTGGGTCAATTGGTATTTCTATTTCCAACTTTTTGAGAAAGCACTATACTGTCTGCCTTCCATAGTGGTTGCACCATTTTACATTCTCACCAACAGTGAATAAGGGTTCCAGTTTTCTCCACAACCTCACCAGCATTTGTTGTTTGCTGTTCTGTTAAATTTTTCTATTTTTATGGGGGTGAGTTGATATCTCATAGTTGTTTTGATCTGTATCTCTCTTAGAGCTAGGGATTTTGAACATTTCTTCATGTGTTTGTTTGCCATCTTAATGTCTTCTTTGGTGAAGTGCCTGTTCGTATCCTGTGACCATTTTTCAATTGGGCTGTTTGTCTTTATCTTGTTGTGGTGCTGGAGTATTTTAGAAATTCTAGCTCTAAGTCCCTTATCTGACATGTCATTACCAAATATTTTTTCCGATTCTGTTTTTTCCCTTTTTACCCTGTTAGAGAAGTTTTTGCATGTGCATAGGGATTTGATTCTTAGAATGTTCCATTCATCTATTTTATCCTCTCCTGGTTGGAGATTTTTCAGGATGCTTGGAAGACTGTTAATGTTGTGGATTAGGACATCTAGAGTTCTTCCAATCTTTTCTTTAGTGATGTTTATAGTCCTTGGTTTTAGTCCTGAATCCATGATCCACTTTGAATTGGTTTTGTCTATGGAGTGAGGTATGAATCTTGCTTGACTTTTCTGCAGATAGTTTTCCAATTTTGCCAACATCATTTGTTAAAAAGGCTGTCATGGACAGGAAGATTCAAAATTATGAAAATGACAAATCTACCAAGGCAATTTACATGTTCAATGTTATCTCAATACAAATACCAATCTCATTTTTCAATGAGATGAAAAAGACAATCTCCAGTTTCATTTGGAATGGAAAGAATCCCTAAATAAGCAAAAGCACTCCTTAAAAAGAGAAACAAGGTAGGAGGTATCTCACTCCCTGATTTCTAATCCTACTAAATTGTCATGATGAACAAGACAGCGTGGTATTGGTACAATGACAGACACATAGGTCAATGGAAAAGAATTGAGAATCCAGAAATCAGCCCATCTACCTCTCAACTAATTTTTGGCAAGGAGATGAAATCAATTAAGTGGTTTATACATTTAGAGCATTAAGATATAGTAGTAGTATATTGAAAATGTTAGAATAATTACAATTCAAATTCTGCTCAATTTTCAAGGTCCTATTAAAAGTCAGTGCAGTCTAATAAGTAGGCATTGGTACTATTGCTGTCTCTTGTCTTATTTATCTAAATTATACACTATACTATGCAATTTCATATATTGTTATTTGTTGTTGTTGTTATGTGCCGTCGAGTCACCTACGACTCATAGCGACCCTATGTACAACAGCCCTAAACTCTGCTGTGTCCTGTGCCAATCGCACCTTCTCTGACACTCCCATCCCAATTATCCCAGTCACTGAATCAATCCACCTCATAGAGAGCCTTCCTCTCCTGCGCTGTCCCTCCACCCTCCCAAGCATGATGAACCTCTCCAAGGACCGGTATCTCCTCACAACATGTCCAAAGTATGTTAGAAGGAGCCTCAGAATCCTTGCCTCCAAGAAACAACCCGGGTTAACCCTCTCCA
The DNA here is from genome assembly GCF_000299155.1 of Elephantulus edwardii. Lineage (NCBI taxonomy): Eukaryota > Metazoa > Chordata > Mammalia > Macroscelidea > Macroscelididae > Elephantulus > Elephantulus edwardii. The sequence continues at coordinate 39,684,043 of NW_006399753.1, forward strand.
GGACAAATCTGTTTGTTTTCCTAGCAGTCCATAGTATTCTCAATACTCTTCTCCAGCACCACAGCTCAAAGGCATCAATTCTCCTTCTATCCTCATTGGTCATTGTCTAACTCTCTGATGCATAACAAGTGATTGGGAAGACCAAAGCTTGTATCAGACGCACCTTAGTCTCCAGAGAGACACCATTGCTCTTCAGTACTTTGGAGAGGTCCCTAACAGCAGACTTTCCCATGGCAATGCGCCTTTTGATTTCCTGGCTGCTGGTGCCAAGACTGTTGACTATGGAGCCAAGCAAACTAAACTGTGTACAATCTCAATCTCTTCACCATCCATCCTGATGCTGCCAATTGGTCCAGTGGTGAGAATCTTTGTCTTCTTGACATTGAGCCTCAATCCATATTGTAGGCTGCAGTCCTTGACACTCTGCAGCAGGTGCTTCAGGTCCTCTTCAGTTTCAGCAAGCAGGGTTGTATCATCCGCGTAATGCAGGTTGTTGATAAATTGTCCACCAATCTTGACCCCACATTTCTCCTCATAGAGCCCAGCCTCCCGGATAGTCTGTTCTGCATGTAGGTTAAAAAGGTATGGAGCTAGGATGCATCCCTGGCGTACACCCTTCCCAATTTTGAACCATGCAGTGTTCCAATAAATATTTTTTTCCTAAAGATATTAACACTAGTTTGTTGGTATATCTACTTAAAAGTTAGAAATTCTTTAGGACAAGGAACAACAGTGTACTTTGATGAGTCTTAATAAAATTATTGATAACAATGTTAAATGTTGATTTCAAAGCATTAAAAATTAAGAAAGTTCCATAAATCAAAATGGATAAGACTGTTGTACTGACTTTTGAGCCAAATGTCCTTATTAAGAAATAAAACAAATTATATAATTATTTTAAGTTATAATATTTAACTATCCACAAAATTTTATTTTAAATATATATACATATACATACACAGATATGCACATAAATAAACACCTCCTCATAAAAAGAAAAGCCCATCATTTAGCATAAATAATTTTTATGCAAATTTCATTTTTAAAAAAAAATTTCATATTTTTCAATTGTGATAGTACGTATTAAAAATAGTTAAGAAGAGACAATCTTTGCTTTCTAAATTCTGAGATGTTGAGTGCATTTTCCCCTTAATACTAAATTTTCTGATCCTTATGGCTTATTAATTTGTGATTGTTTATCTACATAATGGTTGTAGAAATTAATATCTCCATAATTATTTATCAATGCTTAATAACTGAAATAAAGGTCATCCTCAAATAATACTGTATATAATATCTTTATATTCAGATACTGTATTATCTAAGTATTGAGAATTTACTATGCCTAAGTCCAGAACAACGTCACCTTTACTAGTTTACTTACAATAATGGTCTTCTTGAAAGCCGATTTGAACCTAACTGTGTGCTGTTAAATCGTCAGGCCATGGAAAGTGTGACTGTGGCAAGTGTAAATGTGATGAAGGATGGTCTGGGGAAGCTTGCCAGTACCCAACCAAGTGCAACCTGACCAAGAAGCAAAGTAACAAAATGTGCAAGAATTCTCAAGATGTCATCTGCTCTAATGCAGGTAAGAATTCACAGGAATAGGAAATATATGATTAGTCACCTCTAGAAAAAACTGTCTGTTTTTCAATTAAATGAGAACTCAATAATTCCAACCTTCCATTAATGAATATTTCAGTCTAACATTCCATAAAAGAATCCTAATTGACAGGGGGGGGAATGTAGAGCAGAATTTCAAGTTCTCAAGGGCTTTCTGGAGTCAGGAGAGTAGAAAAGCCTCAGAATCTACAATCATGAGGTAAACTATAAACCTTAAACCAAAAATACTACTCCTAAAGTCTTCTTAAAAATGCGTTAATACATTAGCTTAACTAGTTGAAAAGATCTGCTTTGAGCATTACGCTATCTGAAGAACCATGGGCAACTAGATACCAATAGCAATAAGAAAGACTAGACAGGAACCTCAGAGAGTAATGAATCTGTGTTAATGAGGGAGAAAAACATTCAGAAATGGAGGATGAGAATGATTACACAAGTGAAAATATATGATCAATGCCACTAAATTGTACGTGTGGAAACTGTTGAATCAGGGCATGATTTTCAGTGTGTGTTCTCATCAACATACATAAAATAAAATTTGGGGAAATTATACCCCCACAGGAAATTCTTAAGGGAAATGTTCAGATTTTGCTTTTTAATGGAAATGTGTAAATTTGGAGAAATGCTGAACTTCTGAGTGAAAGTGCTTTTGAAAATATTTTTAAGAAATGAAATTCAGATAACTCAATAGGAAGAAATGTCATCTTGCTGAGACAGAGACTTTTGATGCTCTCCAGCTGTTCCTGATGGATCCTTCACTTAGAATATTCACAGAAAACAACACCCAACAACCTTTTATGTAAATTGTAAAACATAATGAGTACTTCTAGAAAGGATTTATATAAACTGACTCAATTATTTTTTGTTACAGATCAAGGCATTTGTGCCTTAGCATTAAACAATGATTTCTTGGTTGCATTTTCAGAGTAGTTTCAGACTCACTGAGTATGGAGCTTGTTGAAGAGTATAGCAACATCATCATGTTTTATCTGGCCAAAATACGTGCATATCTCATAGATGTAAATTAAAACACTGACTAGAAATTTTTTTATAAAGTTGTTAAAATGGATTTCAAAAACATTCAAAGCCAAACAGCTTCAGTTTTGTTGTAAATGGTACTTAGTGTTAAAAAAAAATTGGTTACTTTTTTGACATTTGGGCACCAGAAGGCTCAAAATGAATTCTTCCTCAATCTTGCTTGAACATGAAAATTCCAAGGAGATTCATAAAATGCCAGTGCATGTTGCCTTCACCAGAGCTTCTGATTCCATCAATTTAGTCTGTGGCCTGGAGTCGGGTAAATCTTTCAATCACTGCAGGTGATTTGAATGTACAGCCAGGGTGGTGACCCGTTTCTCCAAATGCTGAATATAAGGACTTGATGACCAGATTGAAGATATATCCTTCTGAAATCTGTCTTATCGGCTGGCCCCTCTGTAATCAGAGTGAGGACCTTAATACCAAACCTTTGATCACAACCAATTGCTCCAAGTAGGTTAAGTTCGGCAAAGTGGTTTTGATTGAAATGGAAATCGGGGCTACCTTCAAAGAGATGAGTCTATTAACCAGAGTCATTGTGCAAATGGTTGGTAATTAGATAATTTTTCATGTTCACTGATAATTCACTGCCTTCTCTAGTTTTTTAATCTGTTCTTTTAGGAAAATTTCTTTACCTCAAGCTTATACCAGCAAAACTGAAAGAAAATATATATACACATACAACCTCTTCCATTTTAAAAAGTCAATACTTTCAAACAGCTTCCAGGAATAAGATATAAATTCTGTTTTGTTTTATTATATGCTAATATTCAGCTTTTGGAGTGATAGATGGATGGAAGAATAGATTAATGGAGGGATGGGCAAATGGAAGGGTTAATTTACAAATCAAATCTAGGCATTTATAAAAGGATAGCATATTGTAAACAAGTTTTCTTCTTTTTTCTACTAATTTACAAAATTCAAATACATTGTTTTGAAGAACAAATTCTTTCAATTTCCCTTATCCCTCATCCAACAGATTGTACAGCCTCATGATTAATCCACCCTCCTCCGGCATATCCTCATCCTTCTGCTTCCAGCCTCTCTCACCCCTCTTGAATCCTTATATTCATTCTATAATAATGGTTCTATACCATATTTATTCTCATGGGACTGAGTTAGTTCACTCAGCATAATGCTCTCCAGTTTTTCCCAAGTTAGATAATAATTTACAAAATTATTGCTCCTGTGTGCTGCATAGTATTCCATTGTGTGAATGTACCATAATTTCTCAATCCATTAATTTGTGGTTGAACATTTGGGTTGTTTCCATGTTCTTGCGATGGTGAATAATGCTGCTATGAACATTGGTGTACAAATCTCCATTTGTGTCTCAGTTCTCATTTTCTCAGGGTATATTCCAAGTAATGGAAACCTGGGTCATATGGAACTTCTATGCTCAGCTTTTTGAGGCAGCTCCAAACTGCCTTCCAGAATGGTCGTACCATTTTACAATCCCACCAACAGGGTAGAAGAGTTCCCTTTCTCACCACAAACAATAACTCAAGGTGGATCAGAGACCTAGGAGTAAAGTCCAAAACTATAACCTTCATAAGAGACAATCTGGGATTAAGCTTAGAAGTGCTAGACCAAGGTATAAAGAAACTGCCAACTACAACCAGAAATACACAATCTGAAGAGTATAAATTGATGCATGGGACCTTCGAAAGATTAAATCTGTGTGTGCATCAAAAAATTTTCCTAACAAGGTGAAAAGAAATCCTACAAACTGGGAACAAACATTTGGTAATACCGACTGATTACCCAATTACAAAATGGGCAAAAGACATGGAAAGAATTTAATGGAGGAAGATATTAGAACAGTAAACAGACACATCAAGAAGTGCTCAAAATCACTGGCAATAAGAGAGATGGTAATCAAAACCACAATGAGGTACCATCTCACTCCAGTAACAGTGGCAAACTTTAACAGGAAAGCAAGTAAAAACTATTTTTATAATGTTTTTTATATAACTCAGTTTATATAATTTCTTATACGTGGGATTGAGACAATTTCTAATATTTTAAGTTTACTACTGGTAATGCTACAGTAAAAGAGATTGTTAAATCTAAGAGTAAATTAATACTTATTGTCACATTTAATGTTTTCTTCTCTTTTATTTCCTTCTTGGCCAATGTCTTTCTCATCGTCTTTTGTTTAAATTTTCATTGCTAGAAAACTAATTCCAGACCACTTTAAAATTAGTATTTACCCATGAAGATTCTTGCTTATCTTTTTTCTCTTCTTATTTTTCCTCTTTTAATTATTACAATGTAGCCTTTTGGAAGCAGTTTGAAGAAGTAGAAGGAAAGGAAAATGTGGTGGGGGTGAGACTGAAAGGCTAATTGAGATGGAGCTGGAAACAAAAGGATTTTCAGAAACCAACACTTTATGGGGTAAGAAAGAGAAGGCACAGTGACCGAGTGAGGTGAGACTTAGACACCATTGAACAAGGGTGTAGGCTGGGGTTCAAGTTAAGGGAGTACTCTTAGAGACAGACGCTTGCTTATACTTAATAGTAGGAAAAGTCAGAGCTAAAAATGAGTGAAAGAAACTTAGAGTAAAGCAGAAGACCAATCCTAGAGTCTGACTTCACTGGCAACAAAGAGAGAAAAGCAGCATTACTCAGCATGAACACAGGAGTCTGGCACCTTCTCCTGGCCTCCCATATGCTGTATCTGGGAGGCTCAATTGTGAATTATACTTGATGGGTAAAACAGGAAGTCTCTGAGTTGTTGTTAAACTCCCCATACTAGCCAAGAATGGTTTGGATGTGTGGATGTGTTTAAGTCTGTCTGTGAGGGATGCCAGTGAAAGGTTGTAGAATTTAGAGATAGAGGTTTTTCCTCTCCATCTTTCCTAAAAATAGATATGACATACATAGCCAAAATGACATTATCATCCTCTTCTGGTATCGCAAGAGCTAACATATAATATCCTTAAATTTCTCTATCCTCTTCCTTCAAAAATAGCTTTCCCTCCAAATTCAAGACAGATTCTTAATTTTTCTATCATTGTTTCCTTGATGTTTTCTGTAACATTAAAAGCCTTGTTCTGTCTACACTTATCTGAATTCTATGCTCCTTAGAAGCAAGTATTGTATAATTTTTATCTCACATACTACGGCCAATTTGTTCAGGCTGGCTAGTCTTTAGAAAAAAGATAGCATGCTGGCAAAGATGGAAGATCAGGGAAAGAGAGAAAGACCTTCAACAAGAAGGATTGGCAGAGTGATTATAACAATGGGCTTGAGTATGCCAGAGATCATGTGGATGGCACAGGAGAGCACAATAGTCAAATCTGTCGTCCAAAATGTGCCTATGACTGTCAATAGGCTACAACAGCATTCATAGAATAAGTTCAAGTATTCATTCTTTTATGACTTTCCTCTTACAGAGAGTGAGTCTGAGTTTTATGTTTTCTATTATGTTTTTATCAAAAATATATAATGAGAAATATCTTTGTGTGTATATGTCATGAATATATACTATATTCATTTGAATGTATATATTTGAATATGTATTAAGAACGTATTTTAACTTATTTATAGCTGACCCTCCACCAGGTTTTCAGGTGCTGTAAATCACATGGGAGGAGATTGCCCATTTTTTCCTACATAGCTTCTGATAGATTTGAACCACTTGCCATTGGGTTGGCAGTACAATTTTTTACCCACTAGTCCACCAGAGAGCGCACACACACGCACACTCACACACACACACGCACACATTTCAGGACTTATTTCTTTGTTTTTTTGCCTGGATTTACTTATTTTACAAACCCCCAAAAGCAAACATACTGCCATTGAATTGGTTCCAATTCATAGTAAACTTCCATCAGGCTTTCAAGACTAGATAGCATAACCAGAGGTGGTTGTGAGTTCGGGAGCTGAAAATGACTCTTTGCTGACCCTATAGCACGTTTTCAGAGGCAATAAATCACACAAGAGGAAATTACCTCTCTTTCTTTCATAGAGCAGCTGGTGGATTTGAACCATGTGCTTTTGGGTTGGTAATACAGCTCTTTACCCTTGAGCTTCCTGCACTCCCTGACACTACTATTTGATTTGAACAACAGGAGGTACAGGACTTGGGATACCAGTACAGTTTGCTATGAGCTACAGCCACCCAGGCTTCCTTGTTATCTCCTATAGCATTCTCCAAAACAAACAAATAAACAAGCAAAAAATCAAAATCACATTACCATTGAGTCAATTTGAACTCAGCAATTCTCTAGATTTCAGAATATATAAATCTTAACAGAAGGATACTTCCCATCTTTCCCTGGTGAACTAGCTGGTGGATTTGAACCATTAACCTTTCTATTAGCAGCCCAACACATAACCCATTATCCCACTAGGGCATCAATGGTGCCCAATACTTTGCCAGTAGCTTACCAGACAACAAGAAAAGCTAATGACTAAATAAATACACTAATGGTTGAAAGAAAGAATGAACAAATATTAAAATAAAGAAGAAGTTATGATTACAGCAAAAATGAAATCAGGCAATGGTAGTGCTAGACTGCAAATGAACTTCTTCAAATATAGGTAACTTTTAGGACAAAGTACAAGAAAATGAAACGAGAATGTTTTAATAACTATTCTCAGGATAGAAAAATAAAAAACCCTCAAATTTTGCAAAATCACCATTTTTATGACTAATAGTCAATTTTAAGTGGCTTAGGTAACAAAATAATGCAGAAAATAGGAAAACAAAGATATTACCAGGCTTCATAAGTATAAAACAGTCCTTTTGAATATGACTAATATGTTTATATCTTAAAGTAAGAATGAAAAAAACTAAACATTTTCTGGAAATCTATTATATGCTAGATACATGAATATTTTTATATAGATTATTTGTCACTTGGTCCTCATAGTAGCTCTAGAATTTGGTATTATTACATGCAAATAAGATATCAGAGAGTTGGAGATGTAAATAACAACTTTAAGAACATAATTCAGAAACTCAAAGTCATTACCATCAAGTTAATTCCTATTCATGGTGAGTGTCCCTCAGTTTTTGAGGCTGTAAACTGGTGGAAGGGGACTGCCCTTTTTTCTCCAGTGAATCCTTGGGGTATTCAGACTGCTGGAGACACTTGATCTTTTGCCTAGTGGTGCAACATTCTGTGGACTACACTCACTACTGGAGCTCCTTGAGGGCATAATTAGTGGGGATTAACATATATCTTTATCTAATAGGATTAACATATATCTTAATCTAAAATGTGCAGTACACCACGTGCAAAATTGCCAATATCCAGTGGTTTGAAAGCAAAAGTTGATATCATGTTTTGTTTTTCACCACCTTTTCCTTTTCACAGCTAGCAACTAATCAGACTGCCCAATCTATCTTTTGAAAATATCTCCCTAACATACTTGCTTTTTTTCTTAAAAATTCTCTGCCTGGTTCAGATTCCATAGTCTTTCCTGTAGACATAAATTTATCAAAACCTCTGTAATTTATTAATAAAGGTGGGTGACTCTGATCTGCGGCCCTCAGGCCTGTTTTTCCTTGTTTTTGGTCAAACATCCTTCTATGTCATACAGCCCTTGTACAAGCTGTACAGAGGTGACTTGTGGTTGCTGTGAAGCTGAACACTGTGACACTGACGTGTCAAATGCATTAATGGTTATCCATGGTGGACAGTGTTTGGTGGAACTCCTTGATTAAAACAAGCTTGGAAGCAGGAGTGGCATCCACTTCTATAAATAACTTCCAGAAACCCTACAAACCTGGAGAAAGGATGAAAGTCACACAAGTGTCGAGGACTTTCGTTTATAGGGTTTCTATGAGTTGCCTACAACTTGACGGTACTTAACCACAACAACATGTGAATAGCACAACTAGTTGAGTAACTCTACTGCTTAAAACATTGTTGTTGTGTTGTTATGTGCCATCGAGTCGTTTGCGACATTATCATCTTATTATTATCAGGCTTAAGTTTTAAATCTTTGACAAGGCCTTGTAAAATGTCTATAAACATCCTTGAGTTGCTTTGTGTAATCTCATGCTGATTTCCATATTATTTATACACTCCTTTTCTGTTAAGTACTTTCCTCATTTATTTCCTTTTTCTATGACATACCCCTTCCTGGAAGTGAACCTGTTCTTTCTCTCACATTCCCTATTTTGTTGTTGTTCTACTTGATTCTGGGTTCTTAGCTTAAAAACAGCTTCCTCTAAGTTTCTCTTGTCCTTCAGCTCTTAATTTATCACTCTCGCTATATGCATCTGAGAATTCTATGGCCTAGTGGATAAGGAACTTTATTGCCAATCCAAAGTCACGCCATTTGTGTATAACAGCTGCTCTACAAGGGAAAGTTGGGCAATATCCTCCATACAATTTATAGTCTCTGAAAAGCTGTGGGAGGGCCAGCTAGGAGTAGTTCTGACTTAATGGCATATAAAACCAACATATGATCCTACAACAGTTCACACTTCTGTTTTATAGTATTGGTTTTTAAGAACTTAGACCTCTGAAAGCAAGTTAATGGCTTACTTTGTTTCTTAATTCCCAGAGTCAGCATGGTGGTTGATGAGTGACAAAGTCTGTATATATATTGATTCCCATTGTCCTTTATTGAAAATGTAACACATATTAATAAAAAGAAGTTCCTCAAGTGAACAATATATCTCTCATTAACATTTGACTACTATTTTATTGCAAGTAAAATCATTCTTAGAGAATGTAATCAGATTCTTTGGTTTGGCAGGGTACGAGGTGTATGACCAGCTGCTCTGAGGCCATGCTCATTATGTTGTGTCAGTCTCATAAGAATATGTCTCTATTTAACAGTGGCAATACGAAACTCTCAGAGGGCTATTAAATTAGTTTTGTTTCTTTTTAAATTATTGTTAATTTTCTTTGCAAACCATTAATAAAGAAGTATTATCATTATCATTAGCCATCATAGAAATGACTACAACTCACAACAATCCTATAAACAACAGATTGGAACCATTCTGTATCCTATGCTATCTTCATGCCCTCTACCATGTTCAAGCCCATTGTATGCTCAAATGTTATGCCATGTATTTAGCAAATACTATGGAGGAAGATAAGCAAAGTCACTGACAAAAACTGGACTGTTCTACTTTAGTTCAATTGAGACCCACGTGTAATTAGAATACGTGCATTCATACATTGCTCAAAAGTATAAAGTGACTGAGAGCTTCAATTTATACCTAGGAAATTGTGAGAGGTCAATAACAATAAGTGCTATAAAAACATAATTGCATTATTGTAAATTATATCAAGAAAGAATACTTTTTTCTGTTTCATCACATCCATATTAATAAATAATTGCAATATTATATTGATTGAGTTGAGTTGTCAGCCATCTTGAAAACAATGGGATATAAAGGATTTTATTATCATTTGTGTGTGTACTAACAACATTTCTTTTTATTTTTTTTTTTGGTTAGGTACATGTCACTGTGGCAGGTGTAAGTGTGATAATTTAGACGGAAATGGACTTGTTTATGGTAAATTTTGTGAATGTGATGACAGAGAATGCATTGATGATGAAACTGAAGAAATATGTGGCGGTATGTATATTTACTTCTTAGAAATTTATAGAACCACCTATTCAATTTTTTTATTTGTTCAAGTTTATTTTTGTTTCTACATAAATTTCTGCATAAAAGTCTGCTGTTAGTGACCTCTCCAAAGTACTGAAGAGCAATGGTGCCTCTCTGGAGACCAAGGTGCACCTGATCCAGGCCATGGTCTTTGCTATCACTTGTTATGCATCAGAGAGTTGGACAGTGACTAAGGAGGGTAGAAGGAGAATTTATGCCTTTGAGCTGTGGTGCTAGAGAAGAGTATTGAGGGCACAATGGACTGCTAGGAAAACAAACAGATTCATCCTGGAAAGGGTTAAGCCAGGAGGCTCCCTGGAGGCAAGGAGGGGAAGGCCCTCTATGAGGTGGATTGATTTAGTGACTGGAGTAATTGAGATGGGTATGTCAGAGACAGTGTGATTGGCACAGGACAGAGCAGAGTTTAGGGCTGTTGTGCATAGGGTCGCTATGAGTCACAAGCGACTTGACAGCACATAACAACAACAACATAAATTTCTGCCCTGAGAACAGAAAGTTAGTCTGAATCTACAGTCAGTTTTTTAAATTTATTTTAAACACTCATTATCAGAAATTAAATAAGGGTATTCAGAGGACATGGTACTTTTTACATGAAAAACCAGATTGTCCGCAGAACAGAATCTAGTAAAAATGACAGTAGGCCAGCTTCACAGGGTTGAAGTATTCTTAGTGATCCTTGATACTTCTTTCTCATTTTATTTTGTTTCTTTTCTTGTTCTCTTTAAGTTCTAAGATTCAACTTCATTTTCTTTTTTATTTCTAAAGCATAAACTTTAAATCACAGTCATATTTCCTATGGGAATGTTCATGTTCAACAGGACTGCTAGTCTAGAACTTAGCCTCATACATCAATAAAATTTTAATGACCTTTTCTGTGTACCTTAATTCCTTAAGTTTTTTTTTAATTGTAGCAGTTATTATACACTTGTTAGAATAAAGTATTGTAATTCATCTTTTACCTTCATTGTTCTAAATGTCACTAAATCACTCTCGGGCAAGAAGTCTTTTTATAGACACAGACAGAAGTGGAAACTGGCACTTGAATAATGCAGATAACATAGCAAGGGTCATTTAACTAGTTATGAGTGAAGCTAATATTTGGCTATATTTGTCTTACTACAAATACATTCAGAACCCCCACCATAAAGAAGGACATTGCTACCTGGGAGTTTATGGAGCTCCCGTGAGAAGAGCAGACCTCGTTCTTTTTATCATCTCTTGATTTCATCTCTTTATTTGCCTAGCTATAAGCCTGACCAAAGAGTTCAATGTGTTGCCTGGGCTGGAAGACAGAATGGATATAGAGAGTGATGGCAATCATTTGAATTATTTAGATAAATTCTTTCCTGCTATTTTTTAACATATCAGCCTAGTTACTAACAATCTCACCTCTCTGCCAGTTAGCAATAGCTTGTTTCTTTCATCACTGACCGAATTCCATTGACTCCTATCTTGTTTGTGAAATGGGCGATTTCAGATATTCGTCCTGGAAGGTTTTGAAAACAAATGGGACCAGGGGAACCTCAGGGACTTACAGCAAGTGTCATTAACATAAGACAAGTTTATCTCTGTTTGCATTTCCATGAAGTTAATCACCTACACAGTCTTCTTTCAGATTTTTACTTTTTCTTTCTTGCATACACTATCAGTAACAAACACAGAAAACTCAAGCTCAGAGACAGTGCTCTAAAAGGTTTCAGTCCAACATAATTAGAATCATTAGATAAATTCATCCACTGATTCTTATTAAAATATCAGAGGTCAAAAAGAGGGAAGCAAAAATGGTCTGCAGAAAATGTATCCTGACTCATACAACCAAACCAAAGGCTATTTGCAGGTGCAACTCGAAACATTTCACTTGAACAACATAACAGGAAATGTTTAGCTCTCAACCTTTCCACTTGTCATTTCCATTTGTTAGAGACTTAAGCCATTTCATGGTGCAAAGTCTCTGGCAGCTTGCACCAGCACTCCAGTAAACATCCTCGGGAGCTGACATTGTCTGTGACTAGGGATCTTTACACTTGTAATTAACATGAAACAAATTTGTTGAGAGATTGTTCATCAGCTCATCAGTGAAGCAAAGCCAAAGGGATTTTCTCACTATGCTAATTGACCCTATGCAAAGCATTGTGTTTGTTTTGGAACATATGTACTGTCCTTGAGTTTATATTTTGTTTCAATTATCCAAATGTCTTGATACAACATACTTATGAGTTAATGACTATTTGTTTAACTTTCAAATCTTCAGGTAAGTATAGTGCCCTCTTATTTTTGTTTCCTTACCTATCTTTGTCTATGTTGTTTCCTGGTAACACCCAAATTTAATAATTGGACAATAATGGATGTGATGAACATTGACTTATATTAATCTGTACATGTCATTGTAATTAGTGTGTAGGTTGCATCTTAGACAGGAAACTCCTGGAATGACAGAGGAACTGCATTCTGCAATTGAAGAAGGTGGTCTAGTCCTACAAACTCCAACTCCTAAGGAAAACCTTTACTATATTGCTATGTTGGGGTATTCTTCTAGTGCAATCACTGAGTTCCTGAGACTTTTAGTATAATACTGAAATGTGATTTTTGTTATAAATGCATGTAGAAATATTACTAAATAGGTTTGTAAATAATATGCAAAACCCCCAGGTAGTCAAAACAGTTAATCACTCCACCACAACTCTTCAAAGACAAGTCTAGTAAGTTGCTTTCAAAAGATCATGAAAACCTCATGCAGCAGTTCTGATCTGCACACATGGCATCACCATGAGATAGAATCAAATCACCAGCAAAAACAATACCAGGTTATCTGCATAGGTGGAGGGTTGATGGGATGTTTTGTTTTTTGGGGTGTGTGTGTGTGTGTGTGTGTGTGTGTGTATTAGTGAAATGATTTGTTTACGTGAGTGAATTAAAGTTTGTGGTAGCAATACATTGTCTCTAAGATTAAGGAGAAATCTTCTGTGGATATGATTATTATTATTTAAACAGAACACCTACCTACTTTGTGCCTCTTTCTCTGCATCTCACTATAAAGCTGTTTTCAATTCATCACATTCTATCTTTGGTGTGTATTTGCTTGAGATAAATCTCATCTGATAGATGAGAATAGCATAGAATCCCAGAATATTCTGTTGTGTTACGCATCTCTCCTCTGAGAATCCTATGAACAGTCTCACCACCAACCAGATATAGCATAGGGGAAAGGTAAAACAATGGTCTTGCTTTGTTTCCTATGGTATGTCTAGAGTTATGGTTGTAAGAGAAAGAACTAGACTTCAGTTACAAACTTGTGTGAAACACATAGACCAAAACCAAAATCCATGGTAATACTGGTTTTATCATGTTGTTTTTATGGATACATACAACTGAGTCAGAGCCAACTCATAGCTCACCCTCCAGCTGTTTGGGTTGTTTGGTTTTTTTTTTCAGAGGATGTAAATCACATGAAAGGAGATAGCTCATCTTTCTCCAGTGGAGCTGCTGATGGATTTGAACCATTTGCCTTTGATTTGACAATGTAGCTCCTTTTCCAGGTCACCAGAGTTCCCTGGTTTTCTTCATATTTACATATAGTAAAATAAAATGCATTCAGGACAGAGTACTGTAAGTGCAAACAGAACAAAGGCTGGATGAGAAGTAAAACTTTGAGGCACACGTAATTGTTTTTTTTTTAATTGCTAGATATGAATGTGGGTAGCGATGAATTGTCAACTCTTTATAGATCACCTGGATCAAAACATAAGAACATGGTAGCAGCTTTGACATAGATGGGTGCTGATAGACTGGTAATAACTGGGCACAAATGACTGGGATATTGTAAACTGTCACTGTAATACACAATTAAGGATGAGAATTTTATTTTATTGTGAGGTTGAATTTTTGTTGTGTTTTATCCCTCAAAATTAGGAGAAAACATTAATTTGTCTGAAAATAGATTTCCATGTGGTAGAACAACAGCTTGTAGGACACAGTTGAATAAAAAAAGTATTTCTTTCAGTTTAAAAATGTTCAGTCATTAATAATGTGCTTTTGAGTAAATATGCACCATTGGCTTCTCAATAGTTAATTTTGAACAAAATTTAGTAACTAATCCAAGAAATGTTCTTAGAATAAATGCTTATGTCCACTTGAGTTTATGGCACGTATTTGATAATATACTTAAAGTAATAAATATACTTTTGTAGTCTTTCAAGTAATTTGTTTTTGCAAATCTTACTTTAATCAGTTAATAACTAGGAAAAGTTAAAGGAACATTTTAGTTTGTTTTATTTGCATGGTTAGATATATAGGGACCCAACTGTGGGTTTTGGAAAGCAAATCATCTAATTTAATTATTTTAAGCAAGAAATGTAGAACAGTGATATTATTTCTAAAGGCAAAAATGTTCAAAAAGAGGTAGAAAGTTAATTCTGTCTTTAAAAGTTGCTTTTTTTCATCCCTGTGTAAAATTCATTTTGGGTAAAGGCCATGGAAAGTGTTACTGTGGAAACTGTTACTGTGAGGCTGGTTGGCATGGAGATAAATGCGAATTCCAGTGCGACATCACCCCCTGGGAGAGCAAGCGAAGATGCACATCTCCAGATGGCAAAATCTGCAGTAACCGAGGTGTGTCATTCATACACGTTACTATGTAATTGGGAGGAAAACAAAGTTCTTAATTGTTAATGCTTCTCTTCTCTTTTCTCAGTATTGCCTTTCTTGTGAGAAGTCATCATTTAAAGTTGTTTACTTGATTGTAAATCAACATTTACTATAAAAAACAATTTTGTTTCTTGTGTTTTTCTTGAGTGGATACAAAGATAAAAAAAGTTAGTGTCATTATTTTAGCTTCACTGAACAAATAGTTAACATAGGGACCATAATTTCTTTGGCTGGCATCCAGAAATAGCACAGTACAGCTAAAAGGCAATTCTTGTAGATACTTCTGTTAAATGTCTCTTGACTAACAGAACCATCTACAGCGTGAGCATCTAATTATCCAGAGAGCATTCAGAAAACTCTCTTGTCTTAATTATGGGTAAATTGAAGGCTTGGCTGAAATACAAAATTGATGTAGACACATTTAATTACTAAATGCAATGATTAAAATGTAATATTGAACAGACTTAATGTAAAGACCAAATTTTAAATTTACTGTTTTTACCTACAAAGAAGTTAGCACATAGATGTTGTTGTTATGTGTCATTGAGTTGCTGGCAATTTATAGCGACCCTATGTAGAACAGCCCTAAACCCTGCTCTAGCGCTTGCCACTCTCACTGTCTGCAACATGCCTAGTATCCCCATTACCCCAAGGATGAAATCTCATCCAGGAGCTTCTTCTGTTCTGTCCCTCAACCCTCCCAAGCATGATGGCCCTCTCCAAGGACTGATCCACATTGCAACATGTCCAAAGTATGTCAGATGAAACTTCAGAGTCCTTGCCTCTAAGGACCAGCCTGGATTCACCCTCTCCAGGATAAAATTGTTTGTTCTCCTAGCAGTCCATGGTATGTATATTCAATACTCTTCTCCAGCACCAAAGCTCAAAGACATCAACTCTCCTTCTGTCATCCCTAGTCATTGTCCAACTCTCTGAAGCATAGCAAGTAATGGAAAAGACATGGCCTGTATCAGATCTACCTTAGTCTCCAGACTGACATCATTGTTCCTCAGTACTTTGGAGAAGTCTCTGACAGCAGACTTTCCCAGTGCAATTCATCTTTTAATTTCCTAGCTGCTGGTACCAAGAGTGTTGGTAGATCTATGAAATTTAAATTGAGCTCATACATATATTAATAAAAATTATACTTACATTACTAAATATTATTTCTAGCAAGTTTACTAATTTTTTATGTCAAATTACACAGCTTCAAACACTTTTTAAAAAAAAATTCTGAAAATAATTATGTACCTTCCTTTACACTAGATTTTTCATTGCCTACTTGATGATATATACTTTGGGTCATATGTTATATAAAATGATAAAATATAGATACATGTAAATCAATCAGAATTGACTCAACAGCACATAATATAAATTAAAAAAGTTTTGTTTTCATGAATGATGTGCACATCGTGAGGCTTAACACACAACAGGTTCTATCCTTTGTTAAATAAATCTAGAAGAGGAAATATATGCCACATTTATGACCTCATGTATAGAAAGACACAAAGTCTAAAGTTGAAGGAACAACAAATTTAATTTATGGAACATAGATCTAACCGTATGTCATAATAATTCACTCTTCCCAAGTGATCTGCAGCCTCTGAAAACCTGCTGGAAGGTCAGCTATGACTCAGTTCTGATTTGATGGTAATAAGTTGAGGTTTATAAAGACTAATGTTCTTATAATATGACCAAATTTGCCATTATGATGTCAGGGCCTGAAGCTTTAACCGTATTACTGTGCAAAATAATCATTTATGTCCTGTTGAAAAGAGAGAGGAGTGAAATGGAATTGATTGGAGTATGGATTAAAGATGGACCCTGCAGCAGACATACGCAAGCTCTGAGAGAAGAGATGCTTTGGAAAATCACAGACTGCATCACCCCACCCCTTCCTTATGCCTGAGGCTTTCTACGCTGGAAGTCTGGCCAAGGCAGGTGGGAAGCAGCATGCCTAAATGAAGCTCATAGTTAGTGAGATTGTTATTGTTGTGTGCCTTCAAGTGGACTATGACTCATAGTTGCCTTATAAACAACAGCTCAAAACCTTGCTGAATTCTGCCTCATCCTCAAGATCTCCACTGTACTCAAGTTTATGAGTACATAAAAGGGGACTGGTGTGGAAATGATTTCTTTTTCTCCAAAGACCAGTGTCTAGGCTAAAACTCTTTCCTTACCATTGTTTCCCTAAGTAAAAGAGAAACACTAGTTCTGGGCATACCTATATTGTCTTCTTTTTTAGCCACCTTTAGTGACCAGAAGAACTCAACTGATGATAGAGTTTTCTCTATTGTCCACATGATTTAAACAATTTGCCATTGTACTCATTATGCATATGCCTTAAAAACTGATCAAAACAGCATGACTGATAGATCTCTCACTCTCTATTTCCTTGTATTTATATTATTATAAAAGCAACAATTATTACTCACTCACTTATTGCTGTTGAATGAGACTAACCCATAGCTGACCCTCCAGTGAGTTTTCAGAAGTTGAAAATCACTCAGGAGGAGATTTTCTATCTTTTTCTCTGAGAAGTTGATGGATTTGAACCACTTGCCCTTAATTTGGAAGAACTATAAGCCATAAGAGTTCTCTGTAAGCAAAAATATCCATTTAAAAAAAATCCAGCTCATAATGAATGAAGAACAAAAAGTTAATGGTCCATAATCCTCCCATGCAGATATAAGTTGTTTTACATTTTACTGTATGACTTCTCCATTAATTTCTTTATTCTTTATAAAATTCACTTGTGCCCTCCATACACATATGTTCTTTTCTTAAGTACAAAGTAAATCATAATATGCATGCTCATTTATTTGAGTTTCACTTAGTAATATATTTTTTGGTATTGCTCCGTGTTCTCTAAAGTTAAAAGGAATTAGTACTTTTAAAGACTTCTTAGAAGACCCTACCACACACAGATCAGTAATTCTCTACTGACAGATTAATTTTAGTGTTTCCCAAATATTACTGCATTTATATCTCAATGTCAAGAAAACAAAAATCCTTGCAACTGGACTAATAGGCAACATCATAATAGATGGATGGAAAAGAGATTGAATCTGTCAATGACTTAATCTTCCTTGGATCCACAATCAATGCACTTGGTATCAGCAGCCAAGAGATCAGGAGACATACTGTACTGGAAAGTCTGTAGTCAAAGACCCTCTAAATTATTAAAGAGCAGTGATATTAGTTTGAGGACTCAAGTGTGCCTGGCTCAGGCCAAGATCTTTTCAATCACATGCTATGCTGCTGAGAGCCAGACAGCAAATAAGGATGACAAGTGAAGAATTGACACTTCTGAACTGTGGTATTGAAGAATACTGACTATCCCATGGACTGCCAAAAGGACAAACACATATGTCTTGGATAAGGTGCAGCCAAAATGCTTCTTGGAGGCAAAGATGACAAAGCTTCGTCTCACATACCCTGAGCATGTTGTTATAAGAAGTTAGTCCTTAGAGAGAAAAGTGGGACAGCAAAGAAGAGGAAGATCTTCAACCAGGTAGATTGATGTAGTAATTGCAGCAATGGCTTGTGTGTGTGTGTGAGATTGTGAGGATGATATAGAATAGGGCAGGGTTAAGATTTGTTGTTCAGGCGAGCTCTGGTGGCCTAGTCAAATCCACCAGATGCTCTGCTGAAGAAGGAGGAACAGTCGCCTCCTGTCCCTGTCAGATCCAATTTGATGGTACACACATTAAAAAAAAATATAAATAAATAAATAAATAAATTTTTTAAAAAAAAAGGATTTGTTGTTCATAGGGTCACTATGAGTGTCACTCAACTAGAAAACACCTAACAACAACTACATTTAAATTCCTGAATGTGCAAATATGTGGACTTTTACTTAAACTTAATGATTGAAGTACTATGTGAAATAATACAGTAATTTTTAAATGTACATCCTGTGAAATTCTGCCCTGTGAAAGTTGTATCAGTTTATCTTTTATTTATAGTACAGGAGACCACCCATCCTTTCACACTCTCACTCACTCTGGACACTAACCAGTTTGTTTGGTTTTTTGTTTCTTAACCTCAACCAAATCACTCTAACTCAATGTTGTTTTAATGATTTTCCTTTATTCTTTCCTCATACTCAGTTCCATGGTAGACACATTTCATGGCTATTTATAATCATTATGTTTTTGTAGAATTACCCACTACTGTTTTATTTGCTTTTATCTATTTGGAAATTTCTGTTTATTTATTTGTTGCAAGCATGTTGTACATCTTTATGAAGGTGTTTTTTGCTTTTTACATATATATAAACTCTATGACCAAGTTTTTGTTTTAATTGTTCATAACATTTTCTCCCAGTTAAGCATTTACACCTTTGTACTTTTCATTTAGTGATTCTACATGTTAATTTTCAATTAAAAGACATTTCTTTCTTATTTTTATAGATATATTTATGAATTTTTTGGAAACAGAAGTGGCATCTACTTCCTAAACAATATGCCTTTGGAAATTCTATTAACTTTGATAAATGTCCATAGTTGTAGAGGGGCTTCAGGCCTTTTGTTCATAGGGTCGCTACGAGTTGTGTTCAACTTGAAGGCAATCAACAACAACAACAACAATTTAAGCTCTTAGATCTTTAACGGAAATTGGTTTTCATATAAAAGACAAGAGATTTAACTTTATTTCTCCCCCATAATAATTAGTTGTAGACTTGTGTGCTGTTGAGTTGGAACTAAATCATAGCTGACCCTACTGGGTTTTTGTTGTTTTTGTTTGTTACTGTCAAGTCAGAATCAACCCATAACTGATCCTCCAGTGGCTTTTCGGAGACAGTAAATGATACAGGATGACAACATATTGTGGCCAACATTGAGAAGAGTGAGAATTGCAGACCTCTTAATTGTGCTCATGTGTAACCTACACCTAGACCAAGAGGCTGTTGTATGAAAAAGCAAAGGAACACTGTTGTTGTGGTGGTTATGTGCCATCGAGTTGCCTGCAACTCATAGTGACCCTATGTATAACAGATCTGAAGTCAGCCCTGTCCTGAGTCAGTCTCATTCACACGCCTACCCCAATTACACCAGTAACTGTGTCAATCTATCTCATTTGGTGTCTTCCACTCCTGTGCTGTCCCTCAGTCATTCTTATGATGTCCTTCTCCAAGGACCAATTCCTGCTGGCCAAGTGCCCAAAGGATGAGAGACATAGCTTCAAAATCCTAGCCACCAAGAAGAAACTTGGTTTCATCCTCTCCAACGCAGAACTGTTTGTTTTCTTGGCAGTATGTTCAAGACTTCTACAGCACCACAACCCAAAAGCATTGCTTCTTCTTCTGTCTTCCTTAGTTATTGTCCAGCTCTCTGATGCCACATTCCTCTTAATAAAGCCCAGCCTCCTGAGTTATCTGTTCCTCATACATATTCCTGACATACTCCTTTCCTGATACTGAACCTTGAAATTTTTCTTTTCTATGTTCTGAGGACTGCTTCCTCGTCTGAGTATAGGTTTCACATGAGCACTATCAACTGTTCCACGATTCCCATTCTCCTCAAGGTCAGCCACAATTTGTTGTGATACACATGCCTTTGCAAAGTCAATGAAACACAGATAGAAATTTCTCTGGTACTCTGCTTTTGGCCAAGATCCATCTGACATTGGTGATAATGTTTCTAGTGCCACGACAATGTTCAAAGGATGTTCATGTTCATATAATGTTCAAAGGAACACTACGTGGTTTAAAATTAAGGAAGATGTGCATCAGGGTTATATCCTTTCTCATCTTACTTGATGTGTATGCTGAGCAAATTATTCAAGAAGCTAGATAAAGATGAATGTGACATTTGACTGGAGGTAGACTCATCGATAACCTTTGTTATGCAGATGGCACAAACTTGCTTGCTTACTGGGCAAACTTGCATAGTTTGGAGGACTTGAAGAACTTGACGCACAAGATCAAAGTCTGTAGCTTTCAGTAATGATAGCATTTCAACATCAAGAAAACAAAAGTTCTTGCCAGTGGGTGAAGAGACTGAAATTATCAGGGTATTCATTTTACTTGGAATCACAATCAATACACTTGGTGACAGCAATCAGGAGATCAGGAGACATGTTGCACTGAGAAAGTCTGTAGGGAGAGACCTCGCCAGTGGAGCAAGAATGTTAGTTTGAGGACTAAGGTGTCCCTAATTAATGCCAAAGTCTATTCAATCACTTGCTATGCTTCTAAGACCTGGACAATAATAAAGGGTGACAGAATAAGAATTGATGCTTTTCAAGTGTGATGTTGGAGTACTGAATATTCTGTGAACTACTAAAAGAATAAATGTGTCTTGGGTAAGTTACAGCCAAAGTACTCTTTGGACAAAGATGAAAAAACGTTATCTCACATACACTGGGCGTGTTGCTAGGAGAAGCTATTGTTTGGAAGGATATCGTGGCTAGGAAGGTGGAAAAGCAGCCAAAGGGAGAAAGATCCTAAACTAAGTGGATTGACATAGTGACTGCAGCAATGAGCTCAAGTGTGTCAGAGATTGTGAGGATGGCTCAGGATAAGACAGAGTTTAGATCTGCTGTTCATATTGTTGTTTTGAGCCATATTCTACTTGATGGCAACAAATTGCACAAGAGGAAATTATCCAAACTTCTTCCACAGAGCAGCTAGTGGGTTCAAATAGTGTGCCTTTGGGATTACAGCACAGCTTTGTACTAGATTGCTGGAGCTCTTTATTCTAAAGAAAATTACTGATAACCCACCAAAAGTAAATACAAATGGTAACTGGAGATTTCTATTCTCACTTCTCCAAATGACCAAGTTTATATCTCAGTCTGGACTCCAAGTCTCCCATGATCTTAGCTTATCGGATCTGGCAAATTTTGTTTGTAATTCTTTCTTAGTCTTTTTGCTCCAATAATACACCACTTCTCAGTGTCTCCATGGCTCCACTTCTCTCACTTTGTGCTTATTGCTTTCCTGTTTTTCCTCGAGTCATTCACCTCTCCTAGAACATTTTTTCTCACCTCTTAGAACATCTAGGCTATTTACCCTGAGGTACGACAGCCCACACTTAGCTTTCTTTCTTAAACACCCATAGTATTTATACCCTTGTTTACAAAATTATATTAATATTATTGTTTGGTCATTTTAATTAATATTATTGTTCACTAATTTTTGTCCATTAGCTTTGTTTTCACACTATGAGCTTTCTACAGGGCAAAGATTCTATCTTGTATTAACTGACACATCCCACTCTTACATAATTATAGAAAAATAGAATAATTTTGTTTATTTATTCATGAATCTCTACAATATGCTTTAGATCAAATTTTTCCTGCAAAGAGTATTTTTATTTGAACATATGCATTTTATAAAAACAAATTAAGTAAAGGAACAGTAATAAGAAATATTGGAAATATTTTCGATGGTTTTTCTTGACTACGGGCTTGTAAAACGTTTTCTTCCCCTTAGGGACCTGTGTGTGTGGCGAATGTTCTTGCCATGATGTTGACCCTACTGGGGACTGGGGAGATATTCATGGGGACACCTGTGAGTGTGATGAGAGGGACTGTCGAGCTGTTTATGACAGATATTCTGATGACTTCTGTTCAGGTAAGTCCTGTTCCAGTTCCTAAATTAAGACTATTCCTTTCACTATTTAAATACTGATTAAGATTATCACAGAAACTATAGGAAGAAGTAAGTGCATTCTGAATCATTATATATTTGCTGTTGGGTGCTCAGTTGGTTAAATGATAAGGAGTTGCACCAAATACAGGTGATTCAAGTTCACCAGCTGTTCTATGGGAGAAAGATGGGAAATCTTGTCTTATGATATGATTTCCAGCCTCTGAAAAGCCACTGGAGGGTTAGCTATAAGTCCTTCTGACTCAAGAGCATGTAATAACAACAACAGATTCCTACTAAAGATCTTTGGTTATGTAATGTGTTAAAGGTTGGCAGTTCAAATCCACTGACTCCTTCTTAAAGGAAAATTGACAGTCTCCTTCCATAAAGTTTCAGAGTTTTGAAAACTGACGGAAAGTTACCATGTGTCAAAATAGAATAACAAGATTGATATTTTTGTTCGTTCACTTTTGCATTATACTTCTACAACTAATTTGGGGAACCACTGGTGACTTCATTTATTTGGAAAAAATTAGATGTGAAAGTATGCCCACTATTTTAAAATTAGTTTAATTTTTCAGGAAGGAACAACCCAGTTCTGTTGAGTCTATTCCTGGAACCAAGACCTCCTGGTATCTACTCCTCCGACAAAAAACTAGTAGGCTTGATGACAACAAATAAGATTATCACTGCTATGGCATCTGTATTTCTAAATTGCAAAATTACAGATTATGTAATTCTCTGGGATACTTATATGTTACAATACTTTGATGAGACCAGTGTTGATAATTTACTGGTAAAATTCTTGTCTTCAAGTTGAAAGATGTGGTTTCAGTTCTTCACAATGCATCCCAACTGTGGCCCCCACCCAACACTGAGTGGAGCCTGATAGGATTTAAAACCTTTGACAACCGACTGGAGGGTCAGCTATGATTTGTTTCCAACTTGACAACAAGTATGATTTGTGCATATAATTATTAATTTATTAATATTATATTCCAAATAGTTTGTTGTTGTTCTTGTTGTTAAGTGTCGTCAAGTCTTAGACAACTCATAGTGACCCAAAGAACGAAAGACCTGAACACTTGTATAAATTTCATTGTTTCTCCAAGTTCTTAGAGTTTGTGGAGGCAAGCTATTTCAGAAGTGGATGCCGCTCCTGCTTCCAAGCTTGTTTTAATCAGGGAGCTAGCAACACCAAACACTGTTTGCCAGAGTATCAAATACTGGAGCCATTATTTAAGAAGACACACATATTTTTACTTTCTAGAACTCACATTCTGAAAGCAAATAAGTAAATAAATAAATACATCCTACAAGAATTTCTAATGGTTAGAATGTACAACAGGCAGATTAATCTGCAAAAGCATCATTTAGTCAAAATGGAGATATGGATTTTCAATCCATTTATATTTTGCAATCTAGATGTCCAAGATATATGCATATCCTTTCATTAAGTTTGGCTCTCCTTCACTGACATGTGCACAGACAGGATACTCCATTCATCCCCTGAAAGTTCACCAGTAAAGGGACTTAAGAGATTTCATAATAACCCCACAGCTTCAGCAGCTTCTCTAGCCCAGCCAAGGGGAAGTTGCTTCTAAAACTTCACTTCAGAAGGTTTCCCTCTCTAATTAGCCCTCACACTTGGGAGGATTCGCTGAACATTTTATGGGAATCCTCTTTTCAGAATTTTCTGCTATTTATTATAGTTTTTGAGTGTTCTTCATTACCATCATTATCAACACAAGGATAATAAAACCTTTGAAGTAGGAAGTATATTTCCTCTCATTTTACACTTGGGGATATTGAAACTCAATGAAATTATGTAAGCTGCCCATGGTCCCAGAACTAACGCGTAGAATCAAAACATTCTCAAAGTCTATTACTCTAAAAAAATTGAAAGTTTATTTTTTTATTGGATAAATGTCTCTTTAAAGGGTAAGACACCAAACATTTATGGTATGGAAAACTAACTCTGCCAGAGGCATCTTGTGAAACACCAGGATTTAAAAACATGAAAAATTAGAGATTCTTTTCTCAAGAGATTACTATTGAAGAAAGAAAAGTGCTACATAAACAGACAATTTTAATTAGGAGATTTGCATATGCATGTATTTATTTATTTCTATTGAGAAACTGAAAGACTAAAAATGAACAAAACAAAACTCGTTCGTGGAGTTTATATTCTTGTGGTACAGGAGAACCAATAATTAAAATATAAGTATATATACATATTTGTTTTTGTTATGTGCCGTCGAGTCGTTTCCGACTCATAGCGACCCTATGCACAACAG
>NW_006399753.1:39713145-39714269 GCF_000299155.1 Elephantulus edwardii
GGCACATAACAACAACAACGACACTTCAATCTTTTCCTAAATTTGCAATTCCTGTTGCATGTATTTATGTTGTTTAGAGTTACTGCTATGATTTAGGCAGATAAAAAAATCTCTGGAAATCTTCTTGAAAGATGTCTTTCTCTATTTTCTGTTTCCATCCTATTTTCATTTTCTTTGCATTTTTACATATGTAAATTTTCTGAGTAAGTTATTGGATGGTGATTGAGCAGTTATGATTGTCTGTTCTGTGAGTTTTATCACAGAAGGAAATGGGAGAGAATACTCAGTCCTTTTCTATGTGGCCCTAATGTTCTGAGTGTAAATAAGTAAGAGTGGAGAAAGGTGATAAGAAGGTAATAGAATATAGTTTGACCAGTAAGACACATGACAAGCTGTCCACTAAGCTGGCCCTCAAAATTAGAATGAAGAATTTTGGAAAGCAGAAACGTATACTAAAGAGACCCTACTATGCTAGCTCGTTGCCAAGTTCTTTCAAGCAGCCCATTCCATTAGACTGTAACACCAACTCAAGGAGGGAGGCATTATTATCTACACATCAACAGTTTCAGAGGAAACAGGTAAGAGAAATTAAGCAACTTGACTAAGGTCACACTACTGTTAAGTGTAATCTAATAACTCATGTAGTCCAAATGCACATGGAGTTAGAAATATTCTATCTCATTTTATTTTGGTAAAAAGAGCTGTCCTCTGGTTGTTAAAAAGCCTTATAAAAGTTACTTTTTGAACCCTCTGTCAACATATCTGGAGCAGATAGCAACACCTGGAGTGTTTATGATGTCTTAATAAATCTGCAGAATTCTATCTTTTATGCTTGAATTTAAATTAGTCTTTACAGTTGTTCTCTTTACCATTCTAAGCTGTACTATAGGAACGGTGCCATTCATTTGATTCCTGATGATATTAATCTTTTGTCTGTGGGGAAGAAATAACCAAAATACATTAATATTCTCCAATACTTTATTCATAGCTGGAGTATAATAAAATTTGCATGAAGCAGTTTCATTTTTACCTCCTATCCCTGTCTTCGATTACCTGGGGAGATGGGCGGGGTCTGAGACTGGCCTCTAAACTGCCCAGCTTTCAGCTAGTCTGATGCCTAACCC
>NW_006399753.1:39717483-39760844 GCF_000299155.1 Elephantulus edwardii
ATGCCTTTGAGCTGTGGTGCTGGAGAAGAGTATTGAGAATACCATGGAATCCTAGGAAACAAACAGATTTGTCCTGGAAAGGGTTAAACTGGGTGGCTCCTTGGAGGCAATGATTCTGAGGCTCTGGCTAACATACTTTGGACATGTTGTAAGGAGAGACCGGTCCTTGGAGAGGGACATCATGCTTAGGAGGGTGGAGGGACAGCGCAGGAGAGGAATGCCCTCTATGAGGTGGATTGATTCAGTGACTGGGATAATTGGGATGGGAGCATCAGAGACAGTGCGATTGGCGGACAGAGCGGAGTTTAGGGCTGTTGTACATAGGGTCACTATGAGTCGCAAGCGACTTGATGGCACATAACAAGAACAACAACAACATCCTTGTCATTCCGGGTGAATTGGTCTTATTCAAATTCAAGGAAAATCTTTGGATGTTTAAATTTAAATTTACTTTTTTAATTGATTTTTAAAATTCATTTGTTTTCACTCTATCTGTCTATTATTGAAGTGTATTTGAATATTTTGTGCCTATTACGTTGGAGGCTGCGATTTTGAAGCTCTGCCTCTCGTACTTGAGTGCGTGGCCAGCAGAGATCAGTCCTTGGAGAAGGATATCATGCTCGGAAGGGTGGACGGACAGTGCAGGAGAGGGAGACCCAGGATGAGGTCAAGTGATACAGTAACTGGGGCGATGGGGATTGGTGTGTCAGAATTAGAGAGACTGGCTCAGGACATGGCAGGGTTCAGAGCTGCTGTACATAGATGGGGTTGCTTGCTATGCATTGCAGGCGACTCAGTGGTACATAGCAACAATAACATACTATGACAGGTTTAGAAGCAGGAATGGCATCTACTTCCTAAATAACATACCTCTGGAAACTATGAGCTTTGATAAATATCAATAGCTATAGAGGGGCTTCGAGCCTCTTGTTCATAGGGTCACTATGAGTCATGCTCAAATTTAAGGCAATCAACAACAACATTACATTGTGGTTTCACTGGTAATTTTTCTTTTGTTCCTACTTCTTTTTCATCATCCTCATGCTGTATGAGTGTGTATGTGTCTATGTGTGTGTGTGTGTGTTTACTCATTCTTATACAAGCAAGACATACACACCTATGAAATTATACATAAACTTGTACAACTCCTCAAAGATGATAATATTGATAAAATTCAAGTGTATCTAAAATGACAGACCCTTCAACAGCTATCTCACAGTGTATTTATTTGCTTTCAGTTTGTCTCTTCAGTTTTGTGAGCTCTTGTACTATTAAATAGGTCTAACAACCCTACATACAACATTCTATTTCCTCTGGTCCTTCACCCTCCCCACATTTATTGCTATATTTAAGCCCATTCTTGGAGCCACAATGTATATCTTATTAAGAATCTTCCTCTTTGGGAACAAACTACTACTTTACCAAGAATGACATCGTTCTCCGGGAACTAGTTCTCCTTGATAACAAAACCAAAGTATGTAAGATGAAGTCTCATTATTTGCTCTTTGGTGGTATATTCTGGCTATTATTTCTTCCAAGACACATTTGGTTCTTTTGGCAATCTAGCTTTGATTTCTTTAGAATCTTTAAATAACACCGTAATTCAAAGGTATGATCAACTCCTCTTAAGTTTTTATTCATTATCTAATTTTGATATGGATATTAGGTGATTAAAAAGCACCATGGTTTAGGCCAGATGTTTTTGCTTTCAACACTTTTAAGAGTTCTTTTGAAGATTTGCACAATGCAACAAAAAGTTTGTTTGATTTACTAACTGTTGCTTCCCTGGGCATTGATTGCAGATTCAAGTAAAATGAAATTCTTGCTAACTTCTATTTCTGCCCTTTTATCATAATATGGACTATTGATTAAATTGGGAGAATTTTGTTTTCTTTAGGTTGAGATGCAATCCATTCTGAGGGGTGTAATGTTTTAGCTCAGTAGTAAAGTCTCTTGGCTTCCAGTTTTCTTGGCTTTCTGTAGGCAAACATTGAGGGAGCTCTGGTGGCCTAGTGGAAAGAGGCTAGACTGCAATCCCAAAAGCACATGGCTCAAGACCACCAGTTGCTCCACAGGAGGAGGATGGGTAATCTTCTCCCATGTGATTAACTGCTTCTGAAAACCTGTTGGGGGATCAGCTATGGGTTGGTTCTGACTCTGGTACACAACAAGGAAAATTGAGTCTTATGAATATCACAAGCAGTTGATGAGCCTTCCATCCTGCTGCCATATTCTTCTTCTTTTAGTTCCACTTCTGGCAATATTTGCTCAATTTAAAAACTAGTAAATATGGTAAAAAAATAAAAACTAGTAAATATGGTAAAAAAAATACAACTCGACACATAATTTCCCTGATTTTTTAACTGTGTAGTTCTGTAAATTTCACAGAATGTCCTTCTTGATTTTGAAGTTAATTCCTTTATTCTTGATGGTTGTTTATTACTTTGGTATATTTCTTCAAATCGCATGGTTGGAAAAATATTACCCAGTGTGCCCTAAAATTCTGTATTTTAGCTTATTTTATCTACCAAACTGTACAATTTAAGATTAGTCTGCCTAGTTTTGTTTTAGTTATGGAAATTAAATCATTTGAGGGAATTTTATTGTTGTAGATTGATTGCCACAGCATAAGAAACTGAAAGAGATGATTAAATACATTGGACTTGCATTATTTTAAAGGAAATCGGTATGTCAAGAGGATGTATTTATTAAAATAGCAACTATTCTCTAGATTGAATTTATCTCCTAAAGCTCTTGGCTATTGATAACATTTGTGCTGATTTTCACATTAAATTTTGACCAAATACTTGTAAACATTAGATGCAAATTCAAGAGTATTGTTTAAGTAATTATAAATAAAGAAGTAATCCCTCCATTAGAGTACTATTTTTCAAGATTGAATAAAACCGCATTTTTCATTATTAATGATGTTTCTAGAGTTAGGATTATTTAACAAAAAGACTGATAAAAAATACAACAAAATAAAAAATTTAGGCATTAGCAGCTTCTGTAATGACCCAAGAGTCTTTAGGACTCTTACTTTCTCAACATGGTATTGATACTACTTGGTATCTGTTTACTTTGCAAACTTTCCTGTCTGTATGGTACAGATTGGACTACGATCATATTATCAGATGGGTGGATAATACCAACACTGAACACCAAGAATTGAAGCACATTATTCTTCCATTGCCATGAGTGCTAATTTTTTTTTAACTGTAGTCTCACAGGTCTTTTTAAATTTTTCTGGGTTTTTATATTGAGTATGAACTATAATATTCTGCACCTTTTATCTCTATCTTGCTGATCTGCTTACTAAGTTTAAAGGAAGGAAACCTGTATGAATATAAAAATATACATAGATTTCAAAAACTAAAATTGAAGCATTATTTTTTGGGACAATATGATAGCAGTCATATCACCTAGTAGTCTGATTTTAAAGATAAATTAAGATGAGGCCCAGAAAGTGAAAATAGTGCAATATTTAGATTAAAGACGTAAGTTTACTAATTTTTTTTGTTTTATGTTATTTTTACTGTTTATAATATGTTTTGACAGTCTAAAGAATTTCGTTCTAAACAGGTCTTACTGTTTCTAAGCTGTCAATCCCAAACATTTTAATCTTTCTGATTTCTATAATTTCTTCCTCCATTCTTTGACATACATTTTATATTGGTATAGAGAAACTAGTAACTCTAGAAGAAAAATTGCAATTTTATTTTGTGATTTTCTCTCTTCCCTAAAAGGCTCCTCACCTCAAACTTCATCATGTATTTCAATCATTTCTTGTAAATTATACTCTTGACAACATGAAATGGCATAATGTTTCATTGCAATCTGTAATATGAGTTATACTTATCTTTAGATTTTTATTATTTATATTTGCATAAAGGTTTTTATTTGTATTAAATTCTTTTAAAATAACGTGGAAATGGCACACAGTTGGACTACATTCTATTTCTCCTAAAATTCATATAAGGGATTTTGTCTTTTAATAAAAAGGGTTATATCACTATTGCAAACTGAAAAAAAAAGAACTTGAATTTCTAAGTCATTTCCTGACTCCACTGGTTAAATTTCATACAAATTTTTACATAATATTTATTTGTACTTGTAGTAGGATCTATAACATTCCAAAGTATATTTTGACTGCACAAAAGTCTGAGCCCTTGTGTAGGGTATAATTTTAGTATTTAGCAAACAAAAATTATGTTTCTATTTTGGCTTCTGTCACTTTCTAGTTAATTTTTAAAATCAACAACATCAGTATTCTTCTTTTCAGAACTGTAGAAAACTTATTCTATTTCTTTTACTTTGCTTCTATGATAATTATTAATGCATTTTATTTGGACATACTAAGAAAACTTTCGAAACAACATCCTAATTGCCACTAATGTATCATTAAAATTTGTTACTATATATTCACTGATTTCTATGAATTTCACTCATTATGGATGATTTAATCATATCACTCATATTTTAATAATCCTTCATCCCTCAGCTTTGGATGTTTTTTGTTTGTTCATTTGATACTGGCTCTCACTTGCAAAGTATAAAAGACAAATAATTTGAGAAGAAGTGTCTGTCCTTATCGTTATGAAATGCTCTCTGGTTTTGATTCTCCTCTTCAAAGCCTTTTATCCTACACTGGCTTGCAGTAAATGTCCTATCTCATAGATCATATTAATGCGTTAGTGGGTGGAGGCCCATGCATATTTAGAAGAATGCTTTGACTAGGTAAAGAAGGGCTGGGGTACAAGGTTGATGCAGAAAACCCAGGAATCTAGGGATCATCCCATAATGCCCAAAATGAAGATTGTATATATTTTCCCCAACTCTGGTTGGGATAGACAATGCTTGAAAGTGATGCAGGAATTTACTTTTGTAATTTATTTGTTGTAATTTTGACTAAAGTTTACAGAAATTGGATTTCCATTCATTTATTGTTGCACATTTCCCCCCCTTGTCCTTCCTTTAGGGCCTGTCCCAGTCCACTCTGCAAAACATCTCTGGTTTCAGATTGTTGTCTTAATGTCTAGGCATACATTCATTTCAGGTGGTTCTTCCCCTCATCTGTTCCAAAGCAGTGTTCATTATCTATCCAGTCTTTTCTATTCTCTCCCCAAACCCCAGTGTCTGTCCTATTTTACAGTTATGCAGTATTTGTCTTTTTGTTTAATTTTTTAAAAATTTTATTATTTTTGTGTGCATGTACTGTCAAATCAGATCTGACTGGTACAGGAGGAGATTGTCCCTCCTTCCCCGGCAGAGCATCTGGTGGGTTTGAACTGAAAATTTTATTATTTTACGTGTACCATCAAATCAGATCTCACTGGTACAGGAGGAGATTGCCCCCTCCTTCTCCAGTAGAGCATCTGGTGGATTTGAACCGCATATCTCTCGGATTGCAGTGCAGCGTCTTGCCACTAGGCCACCAGAGCTCCGTAGTATTTGTCTTTTGTGACTGAGATATTTCACTCTGCATAAAGTCTTCCAGGCTCACTCAACATGGATGCAAGAATTTGAGACACAATTTTTAGAACATTCATGATGCTACTTTGAATGCATAGGAGTTTTATAAGACCTTGTAGCTTGTGTTTTTCCTCCGCTGTTTATAGAGATGGGAGAAATAACAAAGAAAATAAAAATTGATTTAGTACAAAATGGTGACTTTGGGGGGAAATTTAGAGAATTACAAACCAATTCGAGGAAGCAGGTGATTAGAAAAATTAACAGGAGAAAAAGATTGACAGAGTTTTTTTCCTAGAGCATCTGCATTTTTCCCCTGAAAAAACGATCACAATTATCACAACTCTATTTGGTATGGTATTTTTTTAAACTCTACCTCTGAAAATTTTAGTAACTTTGGATCACCTGCATAAAGTTATTCATTTGGCTGTGAACTCTTTTAGATATTTCAACATATGAATGAACTTTAGTTGAAAGATAATGACTGATCTTAAACATTCATTCCAATCTTGGTACCAGCAGCCAGGAAATCATAAGGTGAATTGCATTCGAAAAGTCTGCTGTCAGGGACATCTCCAGAGAACTGAAGAGCAACAGTATTAGTCTGGAGACTAACGTGCACTTGATACAGGCCATGGTCTTGGCAGTTATATGCTATGCATCAGAAAGCTGGACAATGAATATGAATGATAGAAAGAGAACTGATGCTAGATCAATTTAGCTGTGGTGCTAGAGAAGAATATTGAATATACATACCATGGACTTCTAGGAGAACAAACAGGTTCGTACTGGAGAGGGTGAAATCAGGGCATGTTGCAAGGAGGGACCAATCCTTGGAGAGCGTCATCGTACTTGGTAGGGTAGAGGAACAGCACAAAAGAGGAAGACCCTCAAAGATATGGATTGACTCAGTGACTGGGTTAATGGAGATTGGCGTGTCAGAGAAAATAAGGTTGGCTCAAGACAGAGTGAGATTCTGAGCTGTTGTATATAGGGTCACTATAAGTCGCAGGCAACTTGATGGCACATAACAACAACAATGACAATAATCTCCCCTTCTTCTTTGATTTCCCTCAGGATTTGCTTTTATTCGGTTCCCCAGGCTTCTGCATCATTCAGTGTTCCTTAAAAATATCCATGTTAGGCATATGTCATTGTGAAGTCAGTTGCATCCCATCAAGTGATGTTTGCCTGAGTAGTCAGAGATTTCCTGGATCCTTACATTCTGGTTATTTTCTATTTCCAAAGTAATTTTAAACTTTGATGAGTAAAGCTTTTGTTCCTATTTATTCCAATCAATTGTGTTTGAGAGGTTTGGGTTTCCTCCTCCTTTCTTAGTCTTTCTTTAGTCCTAAAATTGTCAACAAGTTTCTCACAAAGGACTACACGTCCTCTTTTCCGAACTTGAGAGCAGCTCTAACTGTCCTTGAAATCAAACCTCTTCTCCAAGGATTGCATATCTACCAGCTCCTATAAAACTGAAGAATGGAATGCAATTTAGAAATAAAATAGTTGTGTTTAAAGCCTTTTCTAGAGATATATTTAAAATAGATGTCTGTTTGCATCCGTTGAGGCTCTGTTACACATACATTAATAGCCAAATCCATCAAGTAAAAACCAGATATTCCTTTTAGTCCAAACCAGGCTAAAAACAATTGTTAACATCTGGATTTAATAGATTCAAGTTTGTAATTCTACTAACATTGTCATCTTATCTAGACTTGTTTATTGCCTTTACCTATAATCAATATGAATAAATTGCAGGCCTCCCTGTAGTTATGAAAGTCCAACTTGGATAGGATGACCCCTACTTGTTCTTTACTGTTTTGTTGTTTTTGTTCTTTACTGTTGTGCAAATTAAAGCTATTGGACCAACCTTGTTTCTAAATGAATTCTTCACAATCGCCTTCAATTGTTGCTTGTGCAAATTTCAAATATTTGAAAATTCTTCCATCCTTTTCTTCCGTAAAAGTACCTGTTCTGACTTACCTAAAATTCCCAAAGATATATTTAGGAAAAGATGTCATTTATTTCCTTGAGACTGCCCGTATTTGGGAACTTGAGGGGAGGGAATATACTTTTCCTTAATGTTTCATATTGTGTTAATTAAGATCCTGACTCATTTGTGACATTTATTATTAGGATAGAAACTAATTCTGACTTCATTATAATTTTATATATCTTTTCCTGATACTCTCATTATAAAGGTCATGGACAGTGTAACTGTGGAAGATGTGACTGCAAAGTTGGTTGGTATGGGAAAAAGTGTGAACACCCACGTTCCTGCCCACTGTCAACTGAGGACAGTGTCAAGAAGTGCCAGGGAACCTCAGATTTGCCTTGCTCTGGAAGGGGTAAGTGAGGTCATTTAGGCCTGATTATGACCTTCTAATCCTATGAGTTAAATAAACTCTGTTCTCATGAATCTGATTTACACGTGAACTGAGTCCTGTGAATAAGAGATTAGCCTTTTCAGAATTAATAATAAATCTGCTTTCTGTGGATAACATACATTGAGAAACATAATTTCTCTTTCTTTCTGTATTTGTCTCTTTATCTCACTTACTCACTCTCTACTCTCCATTTCTTGTGTAATCTGTTACAAACCATTCAATTATTATTATTTTTTTTTAAAAAAAAATTGAGATATGTGCTCAGTGCTTTCTGAATCAGACTATCTAATTGTCCACTGGTGCTTTTAAAGGAAACAAATAACATTGCTAAGAGGAGATTTTTGGTCTTTAATTGAGTGTTGTAGCTATGAATAAGCCTTTGTTGTTTCAAAAGGCTTGTAGCCTTAGGTGTGTTCTTGGTATCAGATGAGTACAAATTGGAGGAGAAAGAAGAATTTGTCTAGAGGAAAACTAATTCCATTCATGCTGATGAGTCAAAATAAGAAATACAATTTCACCTTAGATGAAAAAAAAGGTTAATATGAAATAATGTTTGCAGTGAAACAAGTAATTGAAGTTACTACAAGAAAAGAAGCGAAAAGCCTCTTTTACCTTAACGTTAAATTAACAATTTCACTTTTGTGATTTTTTTAAAAGTCATTTTTCAGTTGGGATATAATTAACAAATCATAAATATCACCATTTAAGATACATAATTTAGAAATATTTATTTACATGTTTATTTGTGCAACATTCACCACTGACTCCTGAAAATGTTAATCATCCTCCCAAGAAACCCTGTACTTTTTAGTACTTACTTCTCTTTCTCCAATAATTGACAATAATTAACCTACCTTTTGTCTCCAAAGTTTTATGTATTTTTGGACACTTAATCTTTCTACTCAAGGGGTTTTATTGTTTGTTTGCTTATTTGTGTTTTTTTTTTGTCAATTTTTATCTTTTTATTTCATTGTCATTTTAATAAAATGTTATAGAAAGTTGTATTTTCATTCATTCACTGATGTACAGTTTTCTGCCTCTCCCTTCTTTTCCTTGCCCATAGCTCACTTTGTAATGCACTTCTTGTTCCAGATCGTTGGCATACATATAAGGCCTAATCACATATTCCTTTCAGACAATCCTCCCCTTCAACTGTTGCAGTGCAGTGTCCATTATCTATCCACACTTTTCTTTTCCTTCTTCACGTTTATATCAACCATATTTTATAACAGTGGTCTTGTAAAATATTTGTCTTTTTTTGTGACTGAGGTATTTAATTTAGCATAATGTCTTCCAGATTCATCCACGTTGTGTAGTGTTTTACACTTCCATTGTTTTTCAATGCTGGATAATATTCCATTGTGGAAATATTCCATAGTTTGTCATATTCTTTCATTTGTTAACAGGAAGTTGGGCTACTTCTATCTATTTGCTTTTGTGAATAATGCTTCAATGAACATGCACGGACATACACCTGCTTGCATCACAGCTCTGATTCCTTAAGAATATATTCACTGTAGGGGATAACTGGACCAAATGATATTTTTAACTTTTGAAAAAGCACCAAACTCTTTCCATAGTGACTATTATGTTATACTCCCACCAGCAGTGGGAATTCCAATCTCTCCACATCCCTCCAAGTTTTTGTTGTTTGCTGCCCTATTGAAGTTCACTATTGTGTCTGGGTTGATATCTCTCTATTTTGGTTTACATCTCCCTGATAGCTAGGGATTTTGTACATTTTTTTGCATGCATTTATAAGATATCTGAATTTCTTTTTTTTAAAGTGTCTATTCATATCTTGTTGCATACAAGATATGAATAGACACTTTAAAAAAAATTCTCACCACTGGACCAATCGGTAGCATCAGGATGGATGGTAAAGAGATTGAGATTGTTCACAGCTTCAATTTGCTCAGCTCCACTGTCAACACTCTTGGCACCAGTAGCCAGGAAATAAAAAAACGTATTGCGATGGGAAAGTCTGCGGTTAGGGACCTCTCTAAAGTACTCAAGAGCAACGGTGTCTCTCTGGAGACTAAGGTGCGCCTGATACAGGCAATGGTTTTTGCAATCACTTGTTATGCATCAGAGTTGGACAATGACTAGGGAGGATAGAAGAAGAATTGATGCCTTTGAGCTGTGGTGCTGGAGAAGAGTATTGAATGTACCATGGACTGCCAAGAAAACAAACAGATTCATCCTAGAGAGGGTTAAACCAGGCTGCTCCTTGGAGGCAAGGATTCTGGGGCTTCGCCTGACATACTTTGGACATGTTGTAAGGAGAGACAGGTCTTTAGAGAGGGACATCATGCTGGGCAGAGTGGAAGGACAGCGCAGGAGGAGAAGGCCCTCTATGAGGTGGATTGATTCAGTGACTGGGGTAATCAGGATGGGTGTGTCAGAGGCAGTGCGATTGGCACAGATAGAGCATGGTTTAGGGCTGTTGTACATAGGGTCGCTATGAGTCGCAAACGATTCGATGGCACATAACAACAACAAACAACATTCATATCTTGTGCCAATTTTGTGAGTGCATTGTTTGCATTTTTCTTGTTGAGAAGATAGAATATTCTATAAATTTTAGATACTGGAAGGAACAAAAAGAGACCTACAGAAATGGAAAAATATGCCATGCTCATGGATAGGAAGATTCAATATCATTAAAATGACAAATCTGCCAAAAGTAATCTACAAGTTCAATGTAATCCCGCTACAGATACCCATTCCAGTCTTCAAAGAGATGGAAAAGGCAATTTTATAATTTTGTCTGGAATGGAAAGAGACCTCAAATAAACAAAACATCATTGAAAAAAGAAAAATAAGATGGGATTACACTTCCTGATATAAACTCTGACTATGCACTATACTAATCAAGACACCTTAGTATTGGTATACCAATCGACACATAAATAGTTGGATTAGAATCAAGAACCCAGAAATCAACACATTTACCTACCTATAGTCAACTGATTTTTGACAAGGAGATGAAATCAGCTAAGTGAGGAAAGACAGCCCCTTTAAATGGTGTTGAAAAAAACTGGAAAACCATTTGCAGAAAACTTTAACTCACACCATACACAAAAAGCAACAAGAAAGATGGATCAGGGACTTAGAAGTAAAGCCAAACACTATAAAGTCCATCAGAGGAAAAATTAAGAGAACTCCTGAAACCCTAAACTACAACATGAATAGACTGCTAAGCATAATAAAAATCCACAACTAAGAGAGGATAAAAAAGATTAATATGACCTTCTAAAAATTAAATCCCAAACTTCTAACACAGGATAAAAAGGAAACCTACAGCCTAGGGAAAAAGTATTTGGCAATGACATATCTGATCAGCAGAAGGTCTTTAAGATCATTTATGCTGCAGCATTCACCCTACATCATTCATAGTTATGGCTGAATAATCTTTCAAGGGAGCTCTGGTAGCTTAGTGGTAAAGAGTTGTGCTGCCAGGCATGTGGTTTGAATTCCCCAGGTGCTCATGGGAGAAAGATCTCCTCCTGTGCAGTTACATGGTTAACTGCCACTGGAAACCCCACTGTAGTGTGAGCTATGACTTAGATCCAACTCAGCGGTATACAGCAACAGTCCTTCATTGCATAACTAAATCATGTTTCTTTATCCTTTGGTCAATTTATAGAAAATCATATTGTTTCTATATGGACTGCAGCCTTAAATATGGATTGAAGCTGAACATCAAGAAAACAAAGATTCTCTCCACTGGACATATTGGCAGCACCATGATAGATTATGAAGAGATTAGCAGTGTTAACAGCGTCACCTTACTTGTCTCCACAATCAATATTCTTCATACCAGTACCAAGAAATCCAAAGATGAATCACACTGGGAAAGTCTACTGTCACGGACCTCTCCAAAGTACTGAAGAACAGCAATGTCATTCTGGAGACTAAGGTTCATCTGATTCAGTCCATTGTCTTTGCAATTACATCTAAAGCTAAACAATGTGAAAGAAATTGTTGGAGAAGGTCAATATCAGCAGCCAAAAGTAGGTCAGGTGCGGATTGTAGGTCAGACCAACAATTGCTCATGTTGTTGTTGTTGTTGTTATGTGCCGTTGAGTCACCTGCAACTCATAGCAACCCTATGTACAACAGCTCTGAAGCCTGCCTTGTCTTGAGCCAGTTTCATTGACTCCAACACACCTGCCTCCATTGCCCTAATTTACTGTAAAATTTATCTCATCTGGGGTCTTCTTCTTCTGCGTTCTTCCTCCACCCTTATACGCATAATGTCCTTTTACAAGGATTGTTCTTTCCTGGCCACATGCCCAATATATGTAAGATGGAGCTTCAAAATCCTAGC
This sequence comes from Elephantulus edwardii, assembly GCF_000299155.1. NCBI lineage: Eukaryota > Metazoa > Chordata > Mammalia > Macroscelidea > Macroscelididae > Elephantulus > Elephantulus edwardii. Next base: position 39,729,679 of record NW_006399753.1, read on the forward strand.
CTTCAAGGAGAAACTTGATTTCACCCTTTCCTAGGCAGACCTATTTGTTTCTTGGTGGTCTGGTATGTTCAAGACTCCTCTCAAGCACCACAACTCAAAGGCATCAATTCTTATTCTGTCATCCTTAGTTGTTATCTAGCTCTCTGATACATAGAAAGTAATAGCAAAGACTATGGCCTGGATCAGGTACACCTTAGTCTTTAGATAGTCATTGTTGCTTCTCAGTACTCTAGAAACGCCCCTGATGGCAGATTTACATCATACAATTCATCTTTTGATTTCCTGACTATTGGTGCAAAGAGTGTTGATTGTAGAGCTGAGCAAGCTCTAATTGTTAACGAACTCAATCTCTTCTCTATCCATCATGGTGCTGACAAATGTTCAATTGATGAGAATCTTTGTCTTCTTAATGTTCAGCTTCAATGCATATAAAAAACTACAGTCCTTGACCTTCTGCAGAAAGTGTTTCAGGTTCTCCTCCATTTCAGCAAGCAAGGCTGTGTTATCTGCATAGTTTAGGTTGTTGATGAGTCTACCTCCAATCCTGATGCCACATTACTCCTCATAAAGCCCTACATCCCTAATGATCTATTCTGCATATACATTGAAAAGATATGAAGACAGGATGTATCCCTGATGCACTCCTTTCCTGATTTTGAACCTGAGTGTTCCTCTGCTCTGCTCTGAGGACTGCCTCCTGGTCAAAGTATAGGTTTCACATATGCACTATCAAGTGTTCTGGGATTCTCATTCTCTTCAAGGTTAACCACAATTTGTCGTAATCCACACTGTCAACTGCCTTTGCATAGTCAATGAAACACAGATAGATATCCCTCTGGTACTCTTTGCTTTTGGCCAAGATCTAACTGACATTGGTGATAACATCTCTAGTGTCACGACCTCTTCTAAACCCAGCTTGTATTTACTGAAGAAAATTAAAACAAGTCCACAACAAACAAGATATGATCTTGAGTCAATCTCATCAGAATTTGAAGTTCGTCTTAGGAATAGTTTGAGGTTCTGAACACCAATGATCAAAGATCAGATGAGTTGTGGGATGATATCAAGAATATCTTCCATGAAGAAAGCAAAAGATCGTTATAAAAATCGATACAGATAGATCTATATCTATCTGTATCTATACAGATAAATCTATATAGTTACAGATATATTTATATCTATCTATCTATAAAGAGAGAGAGGCAGATAGAGAGGCACACACTAGAGAAATTTCCTTCTCAAATCATAAATTACATTGAGTTACAATACTTCTTGTTATATTATTGAGGATGATTGCATTATGTTATGCTACAAAACAAGATATTACAACCCTACACTACAAGACATTATAACCCTTACCCAAGACTAATATATTTAACTGACTAGAAGCACTTGCTGCAGAAGATCAAGGACTGTAGTCTTATATATGGATTGCAGCTCAACATCAAAAAAACCAAGATTCTCACCACTGGGCCAGTTGGCAGCATTATTATGGCTGGGGAAGAAATTGAGATTGTTAACAGTTTTTGTTTGCTTGGCTCCACAATCAACAAACATCTTTGGATATTGGCAGCCAGGAAATCAAGAGAGAAATTGCACTGGGAATGTCAGCTGGCAGGGACCTCTCCAGAATGTGCCTGGTCCAAGCCATAGTCTTCGCAGAGCTGGACAATGACTAGGGATGATAGAAAGATAATTGATGCCTTTGAGCTGGGGTGCTGGAAGGAAGAGTATTGAATGTACTATGGACTGCTAGGAGAACAAACAAGTTTGTCCTGGAGAGGGTGAAAACAGATGGCTCCTTGGAGGCAAGGATTCTGAAGCTTCATCTGACATATCTTGGGCATGTTGCAAAGAGGAACCAGTCCTTGGAGAGAGACATCATGTTTGGGAGGGTGGAAGGACAACACAAGAGAGGAACACCCTTGATGAAATGTATCGATTCAGTAATTGGGGTAATGGGAATAGATGTGTCAGAGACAGTGAGGTTGACACAGGATAGAGCAGGGTTTAGGGCTCTTGTACATAAGGTCACTACAAGTCGCAAGTGACTCGAGAGCACATAACAACAACAATTGCATTTCTAAGTCTCATAAGCATTTAACATGCTCAAAGTGTGATTGTGTTAGAATTCAGAGACATCTCAGGAGAAAGATCTGTCAATCTAATTAGAAAACCAACAAAACCACAAACTAGCCATTGAATGAATGAATAAAAAACCACTATGATTTGTAAACTTTCACTCAAATAAATAAATTTATTAATTGTATTAAAAACAAAAAAGTTTCTGCTAACCTTACGGAACAGAGTTCTACTCTGATTTATATGTAATTGACAGAAGTCAGAGTCAACTTTATGACAACCGGTACTAATGTTGCAACTACTCAAGTACACATAGTACTAGTATTTGACCAAATAGCTAGGAGCTATAGCCTAGCCCATGTGACACATAAAAGTAATATTACAACAGACAATTGTTAATAGTTTTCTCTTATTATCCTTTTTATTTCTGTGAGGTCAATTGTAATTTTCCAATGTTTATTTCTAATTTTAGAGCTCTCTCTCTTATTCCTTGCACTTCTCTCCTCTTTCCTCTCCCCTCTCTTACTTTCTTTTATTTTTCTTTCCTAAACCAGTCAAGTCAGAGATTTACTAACCTTTTTAGGAAACTATCTCCTGGTTTCATTGATTCTCTCTACGGTTTTTCTATTTTGTTGTATATTCAATTTCACATTCTCACTAGCAGTGTACTAGGGTGCCAATTCTCTACACTTTTGTCATTATTTTTTCCCCTATACTTTGATTATGTACATTTTTCTTTAAAATAAAGTTTAAACCTGGTATTTACAAGACTATTTCTGCAACATGTACTTTCCTATAGTCAAATAGTTTCTCAAAGATTAAAAATAATTTTCCAACTTATTGTTATTTACCTACACATACTACCCAATTTTTAAAAAATTAAATTGTCTTATGTGTATAAGTTTATATTCACAAAAAGCTTTTTGCATTTTCTCCTGTACATGAGAAGAAAAAATGGACATAGGAATGCTAATAAGTCTCTTTTTAAAAAATATTTATTATAATACCAGGGAAAATTCTATTTCAAATTAAAAACCTCAGGAGGTAAAGAGACTTTATCTCAAAATAGATTTTTGTTCTCAAGACTCCTTCTCAGTTATATTTAGTTTAGGGAAGTGTAGGTACAGTGATATTTGCAATTATTTTAGCAAAGTGATAAAGCTCAGGCAGTCTGTTGTCTTAAAACATTGTATATATTAAGGGGCTAGAATTGTATAAAATTATGAAAACCTCTACTGATGATGTGGAAATTGAAGCAAATAGAATAGGGTTATGTTTGTATTTCAAATCCAAATCCAAGACTGGAATGAAATGTATACTTGTTTTCCAAATAGTTTATGGGGTTAAAAGTAACTGTTATATAATATAAAAATAATGAAAACATATAAAATATGTCCCAAGTGTAGAAAACAACCTTATTTATTAACATTCTCCCGTTATTATTGTTGTTATGTACTGTCAAGTCCAAATCAACTCACAGATGACCCTCTAGCGAGTTTTCAGATTCTGTAAATTGCACCAGAAGATTGCCATTCTATCTGCCACAGAGAAGCTAGTGGAGACTAATCATGTGCCTTTGGGTTGACACGGAGCTCTGGTGGTATTTACCTGTAGTTTTTCTATTTTGTTTCTGAATTACTTAACATATAGAAATATTTCAGAATATTGTGGACTTCATATGTCAGTCTTTGGTAGATTCTGACTAGCCTGATACTTTCTCAAATGCTTATTTACTTCTTAGTTCTAGAAAGTTTCGTTGACTTATTTAGAACTATTTTTTTAATAATGCCTATTTAAAATTTATTTTATAAAAAGTATTGAATTCAAGTACAAAACTCAATTTTTTTCCGTTTATAACACCTTTTAAAGTACTTTAGAAATAAGTAATAAGGTTTTTTAGTTTTCTGACAGGGAAATGAATGTATTGAGGAATTTTAAAGTGATTTTCCAAGGAACCATAACAAGACATAACAAACCTGAGAATGAAAACCAAGTATTTTTGTCAGCTAGTCTAGTGCTCGGGCCAGTGATCAGAGACCTTTCCTGTCTCGTAGTGCTACATCTACAAACTCATTGGCACTGAAAATTTTTGAAGCATATACACAATATGAACAAATTTAAAGGATTAGCTTTGCAAATCGTGAATGAAAACTGCAGCTGTGGTTACATGAGTGAGGAAAGCAATTACAAGGCCCATCAGTTCCCAAGCCTGAGATCCTTGTCAACTTACCAGCTGGGGTTAAAAAAAATAAATAAATCCTGGTAGAATATAGGACTGAGGATACTTAGGGGCTAGGTGAAGACATTTCCCCTAAAAATTAAATTAGATTGTTTCCTTCTGCTTCTGATGCTTACGTGTGCTAATTATATCTTGAAAGTAAAGGATTAGCGAGAGTTGCAATGTTTGATTCCACATAAACACCCTGTTCAAAATTTGCATTTCTACCCCAGATACAGGGAACTGTGGTAGCCTACTGATAACAGGTTATGCTGCCAGCCCAAAGGCAAATGGTTCATATCAACCAGCTGTTCCACAGATGGGCACCCACCTCCCAGGCAAATTACAGCTTCTGGAAAGCCCTGGAGAATCGCAATTCTGACTCAACAGTGTACAATAACAACAGCATTCCAGATATACTGAATCATAATTTCTTTTGAACAGTTTTCCACATATTATGTTTTAAATGTATCACTTGTTGTTGTGATCAATTCTGACTCATGGCAACAAGTATTGGGCATAGAATTTCCCAGCTTATAATATTTAAGAGAACATATTTCTAGGTTTATTATCTTGCAGTGCTTAGAGGATTCAGACTGCTGATATTTTGGTTAGCACCTGAACACTTAACCATTGTGTCACAACATTTCTTTACAGTGTCAGAGATGCAAAATCTCATGTAAACTTCTAGTACAAGCCTCTGACTCCTGGATTCATTTTTAAAAAAATTTTTTTATTTTACTGGATCTTTTCACAAGTCAGTTTTCTGAACATTATATAATAAATAATTTCATGTTGGCAGGAGAAAGATGAAGCTATCATTTAAAAAAAAATAATAAATATAGCCTTGAACATCTTATAAAGCGTTTCTACTCTATCCTATGTTGTAGCTATTGAAGTAAGTTGCCATCAGGTAGACTACAACTCATAGCAACCTTATGAACAACATATCTGAAACTTTCCCTATTCTGTGCAATCCTCACAATCTCTGATATGCTCAATCCCATCGTTATAGACACTATGTCAATCCCACCTGTTGGGGGTCTTCCTCTCTTTCCCTGATCCCCTACCTTTTCCAGCACGATGTCCTTTTCCAAGGACCAAGCTATCTTGACAGTATTCCCAAAGTATGTGAGATGAAATTTCACCACATTTGTCTCTAAGAAGCACCTTGGTTGCATTTACTCAAAAGAGGACTGTCCTCTAAGTGAAAATCAACCATCTGCAGTTAGTTCAATGCGTTTCTTGTTATCAGTATTCTTCTACAAAATAATCGCAGCGACTGAATAGAATTCCATTAGGTTATTGCGGCTAAATAATTTAACTATTTCTTTTTCATTCAAACTCAACTCATTGCTGTCCCTTCTGGAGGGTTTTCAGAGGCAACAAATTGCACTGGAGGAGATTGTTCCTCTTTCTCCGACAGAGCTGCTGATGGATTTGAGTAAGAAGTGTTAGGAGGCAGCTTCCTCCAGACTACACCATCATAACTGCCTCCTCTCCTATTCTACCTAAAATCTAAACATTATAATTTACATTCTTGCAGTACAATAGTTTGCAAATATTAATTATTAGTTATGGAAAACATAGGTCTAAAGAAACAAGATGTCTTAAGATCTTTGGGGGATAAAGAAGATTACCCAATCTCTTTTCCCTAGGAAGGTCATAAGGAGCCCAGATGACACAGTGCCTAAGCATTTAGCTGCTGCCTGAGAGGTCAGTGGTTCAAATCCATCAGCCACACTATGGGAGAAAGACATGGTATTCTGCTTCTGTAAGGATTTATAGACTTGGAAACCATAGAAAGCAGTTCTCTGTCCTCTAAGGTTGCTATGAATTGGAACTGACTCCACAACAGTAAACTGGGGCCTTGATTTTTGTAAGGACTGTATCTTCTGAGCTGAAACATGAAAGTTTTATTTACCCAGGAATAATGATTAGTAAGGTAAGAGGGTGTAGTTACCCAAAGGCCATGCTTATCTCTTCCCATGCTTTTTATAGCCTCAGAAACTCACTGTATGGTCAACTTGGAGATGATTCATGCTTGAAGACGATGAGAAAGACAGTTATTGACAGTGGATTAGCTAGTATTTCTTGACATATTTTGCTTTTAAAGTTTTGAATTTATTTCTCAAATCCTTTTCATTAACTCCTACAAACATAAAAACTAATGATTTCTCTGTGGACATTATTACTCATCTTTAAGTATTTGGTTCTTTGATAGTCTTTTGTCCTTGTGTCCACGTCACCTTTTGCTTGATACTGCAAACTGTGTTATGGCTGTTTTCTGTCCACTGTAACCAGTGATTTTCTTTCCACAGTTTTTTTTCTTGGCAGTACTGCATATGTTTTTAGTTCCTTAAACACACATAACCACACACCTTTACAAGATAAAGTGTGAAATGGAGGAAGAATGATAAATTAGCACTAATTATTTAATATTTTAGCTTCACAAAAATGTAAACTATGTGCTGATTTTTATTAATTAACATGGCTTAATTAAAGAATTAGGCAAGTTCCTTCAATTCCATCACCTAAGAAATCTTCTTTCAGAGACTAATAGCATGCCACATCTTGACCATCTGGAGATTTTTCTACCTTATCACTCCCTTTTATTACCAGGGAAAAAAAATCACTAAATATCTGTGCTTGTCTATTTTAGTTATCCAAGTTGCAGATGTTTTTTAAACATATGTTTTTGACACTTGCATGTCTTCTTTAGACAACTGAATCATTACTTTTCGTGTTCATCTTTTCAGAGAGGCTTTTAATTTAACAAAAAGAGCAGATCAAAAAGTTGAGAAAACATCTAGATATTTCTTTTAAGTAAGCCCAACACTTAATTTCTTCATTAACTTTTCAAATCCTCTTTGACATACTGGTTATCTTAAGTTTGTAGAAAATGCACTTAAGAGAGCTCTAGTATGTTCATCAGATAGAAAAGCAGGATTCATATTTCCTCTGTCCACATATCCTGTGTTCAAAAATCCTGAAATCATACAATTTTTCACTATTTATGTGTTGTTGGTTTTTTAAAATAAACCAAAGTTAAATAAGAAAAAGGAAGGCATTTACAAGATGAACACTTTTGTTTTTCTTTATTTAGAAAGAACGATCCTTCTTAAATGTTACATTGGTCAGAAAAATAGAAGTGAATTGGTAAATCATTACAAAAGTAAAAGCTGTCAGTTTGTCATGTCATTTAGATTTGGTAATGAGAAATCAGCTGGTATATTCCCAAGGAAGCTTCCATTAATCTGTTGGGTGTACTCTAATCTCATAATTCATTAATGTCTTGATATCATAGATTGACTACTAAGAAGCCAGGTAGACAGTAAAGAAATATGACTGAAAATATTCCAATTGAAAATGATAATCAAGTACTATTTTTTGTAAGTATCTGGCATTTTTTGAATCTGTACTTCAAAAAAAGTATTTCACTATAAGGTAAAACAGAATTACTATGTTTTACAAGGTGCAGTCAATGGTCTTGTTTTCAATTATTCACCTATGACAACAGAACATTTTGTACCAAAATAGGAATCAATTCAAATATCCAGGCATGTTTGATTACATTTTGCTTAATTTTTATGCAGTAAATTGAGACCATGACACCAGTGAAATATGTTGGCTAAGAAAATTTCCCAGGGAAGGCTACAACAAATATTGTCAAAGTACAATTTGAAATCAAAACAGAAAATATAAGCATAAATTTTATGCTAATTCATTTAAATATACTTTAAATTTGTGACCACTGTGACAGTTTTGTTACCATATTTAGATATTTATTTCTATTCAAGAGAACATATACAGTATAAGATGAAATGTGGGCCCCTGTAATTATAAACCTAATTTTACTTATTATAAAAGGTAAAGCAGATATTTTCGTGGAAAAACAATCTGAATTATCAAACTGGAATGACATACTGTTATGGACTAAATTTTGTACGCCTTAAATAGATATTGAACATAGATATAGGTAGATTAGATATAGATATAGATATAGATGATATAGATATAGATATAGATATAGATATATGTATATTTCTCAGGTATTCATATATATATTTCTAAATTAAGTATAAACACTATATTTATTATCTATAGGCACAGTGTTCAAGCATTTGAATACTAGCTTAGGTGTCTATACATTTACCTGTTTGTGCCCTTTTCTATAAATGAGGAAATGAAATATCTTTCCTTTTATGATTGATTTTTTCACTCCAAAAAAGTCTCCATGTTATTGCATGTACCAAGACTTAATTTCTTTTTCTGGGAAATAGCACTCCATTGTACATCTATATTGTATTTTGTTAATTTATTCAACCACTGATGGGCACTTTGATTCTTCTGTAATTCAATATTCACTAGATTGGCAACAGCTTATAACTACAGATATGATCTCATTTGAGAATAAGTATTTCTTTGTATGTTAATGAGGTCACCAGTGTAGAGCATATATTTAGAGAAGGAATTTTGAGATGCCAAAAAAAGAAGATAAGGTACACATGCAGGAAAACGCAATTGAGAGAACATAGACGCCACGTCACATGCAGATCACCAAGGAACAGACGCTGAAATAAGACAAGGCCTTTCCTTCAGAGCTGACACAGAGGGAAAGCTTTCGTGAACAGTGAGTGCTCTGATTTGGACTTCTAGCCATAAAAATGGTGAGAAAATAGACATAGTTCTTAAAACCATGATCTTGTTGCATTTCTGATGAAAATAATTCAAGTTCAACCACTAGTGATACTTGGCCTTTAGGTTAGAGATGTTTTCCATATACTTTATCAAATTTCTTCTCAAAAGAAAATCAATAAGGTATAATGATGAATATTTGTCTTGGCTATGGACAAATATAATTTGGCAGAACTTCTTGATTGATCTCTTGAATATAAAAGAAAATTCTTAAGACTAAGGATGACAGAAGAAGAATCAACACCTTTTTGCTGTGGTGCTGGAGAAGAGTATTGAACATACCATGGACCACCAAGAGAACAAGCAGGTTGGTCTTGGAAAAAGTGAAGCCAAGTTTCTCCTTGGAGGCAAAGATTTTGAAGCTCCGTATCACATACCTTGGGCATGTGGCCAAGACAGTTCTTGGAGAAAGATATCATGCTTAGAAGGGTGGAAGGACAATGCAGGAGAGGAAGACCCAGATGAGATGGACTGATGGTGTTAGGTGTGCTAGAGTCAGTGAGACAGGCTCAGGATGGGGCAGGCTTTGGAGCTGTTGTACATAGAGTCCCTATGAGTTGTAGGAAACGTAAAGGCACATAAACAACAACAAAAAGTCATTGTGCTTAGGTGTATAACAGATGTGCTTTGTACCATTTCATCAACCTCTAAGTTCTCTAGTTACTCATTGTTGTTCAGATGAACAGACTCACTGCTTGACCTTCCAGGGGCTTTTCAGGGGCTGTGAATAGCACAGGAGATTTTTCTTCACTCTTCTGTGGAGTGACTGTGAATTCTAACTAAGAGTTGCCACTTTTAGAGTAACAACACAATTCCCTGTGGAATGCATTCCCAGAGCTCCTTAACCAGCATACTGTTTTTGTTAGTCATGTTGCTATTCAAATTTAATCAATCTAATATATATTAATCATTCTGCTTTGTATCTACATATTACATGTTATCTACACATAGGACTCAGACAATTTGAGGCTGACATTCTGTCTTTGTAAATAAAATTTATTGGAACACAGAAATTCTCTTATCTTCACAAATGGCCTGTGACCACATTTTCACTCAAAGGCTGAGTAGAGTAGATGTTACAAATCTTTAAATGTTTACTTTTTGGCTTTTTAAGGAAAAGAGTTTGTGAAACTCTGCTCTAAGAATTTTGATAAATGTGACAAAAGTGGAGGGAGACGAGATTGGATTTCTTGAGAGTCAAAGGAAGAAGACATTATTTACTGTTGCCAGTTGCAGAGATGGCTCCATGAATTGTGTCAGGGAAGCTTGGCCTGAGCTTTCAAAAAAGAGCAACATTATACAGATGACAATCTAGAAAAAGGGCATTCGAGGTAATGGGAGCAGCTTAGGGAGAAACACTGAGTTTAAAAAGGGATACGTTGTGCAGGGAACGGGAAATACCATTTACTTTTGATGATACATAGAGAAAACCAGAGTGATAGAAAAAGCCTGGTAGCTGACTTTGTCTCTTGCTGACCTCTTCCATGGAATCAGAGACAGAGGAAATAACTTCTTTACATATAAATATATTTATCTTATTTATATTTGTCTTATGTGGTTAATTATCAGTAAGAAGAGCATGCCTTAAAGGTTGACTTATTTTACTGTAAGCCATCAGGTTATGAACTGGATCTGATCTTAATCGTGTCTTTAAGTCTAAAACTTTTAGTTGAGTTTTTTTCTTTAAGAAATCAGAATATCTGGATATGGTTATTATTTAACCTCACGAGCCCTGATAGTCTGGTGGTTGATGCAATTGCCTGCTAAGCAAAAGGTTGGTAATTGAAACACAGCAGCCATTGTGTGAAAAGTTGAAGAAGCCTGTTTCTCTAAAAAATATCACCTTGAAAGCTCTACGATACGGATCTACCCTACCATGCATGGTCACTGTGAATTGGAACCAACTTGATAGTGGTGGTTTAGGTTTGGTTTTTACTGCAAGAGGAGGAACTCTGGTGGCACTATGACTAGAGTATCTGTTTGTTTCTCTCTCTTAACTCTTGTCAATAGTGCAACAATGGGCATTGTGTGCCTATATCAATTCATATCCCTGCTTTCAAGTGCATGGGTATATTAACACCAAAGAGAATGCTGCATTATCAGGTATTTATATTTTTGAAGGAGTACAACAATATTTAAGATCTGGGATCTTAAAATCAGCTTATGCAAGAGAAACAATCTTTCTCTATTTGCCCAGAGCAATGGAGGAAGAAGGATGGTCAGAAACACAAGTAAAAATATAGAATTTTTGGCTAATTGCTTCCATATACAACTACCCCTTTTGCCATGACACCAGAACAAATTGCCCATACCTGGCTATAATTACTGAACATTTTTATCAAAGTGTATGTAGAAGAATAGTTATATAATGTAAAGGATATAATCAATTAATATCACACACAAACAATCCTGCTGAAGATTATCCAAAAACTAGTAGAATAGTACATCAGCAGAGAATTACCAGAAATGCAAACTGAGTTTAGAAGAGGTCATGGCACTAGAGACATTGTAAATACCTGATGGATCTTAACCAAAAGCAAAGAGTACCAGAAGAATGTCTGTGATTCATTGACTATGCAAAGACAAAACATTGTGTGAATCACAACAAATTGTGGCTAAGCTTGTAGAGACTGGAAATCCCAGAATACTTGGACCAGGAAGCAGTTCTCAGAACAGCTCAAGGAAACACTGCATGGTACAAAATCAGGAAAGGAATGCATTAGGGATACATATTGTCAATCTATATGCAGAACTGATCATTAAGGATGCCAGCTTTAATGAGGAGGACTTTGGCATCAGGATTAGAGAAAGACTTATCAACATCCTGTGTTATGCAGATGCACAATCTTGCTTGCTGAAATTGAGAAGGACCTAAAGTGCTTGCTGCAGAAGATCAATGACTTCAATATGGATTGAAGCTCAACATCAAGAAGACAAAAGATTTTCACCACTGGGCAAATTGGCAGCATTCATGATAGATGAAGAAGAGATTGAGGTTGTTAACACTTAACAGTTTCCTCTGCTCTACCATTAACACTCTTGGCACCAGCAGCCAAGAAATCAAAAGACAAATTGCATTGGGAAAAATCTGCTATCAGGGACCTTTCCAGAATACAGAGAAGCAACAGTATCAGTTTAGAGTCTAAGGTTTGACTGGTCTAGGCCATAGTCTTCAAAAATATTTACTATGCATCAGAGAGCTGACTAAGGATGACAAAAATTGATGCCTTCAAGTTGTGGTACTGGAGTAGTCTTGAACATACCATGGCCAACCGAGAAAACAAATAAGTCTGTCTTAGAGAGGTTGAAACCAAGTTTCTCTTTAGAGGCTAGGATTTTGAAACTCCACCCCACATAATCAGGCACATGGCCAGGAGGGCCCAGTCCTAGGAGAAGGACATCATCATCTTTGAAGGGTGGAGGAACAGGGCAAGAGAGGAAGACCCAAGATAAGGTGGACTGACACAGTTACTGGTGGTTAATGGGGCCAGATATGTCGATATCAGTGAGACTGGCTCAGGACAGGTCAGGCTTCAGAGCTGTGGTCATTGAGAGTTACAGGTAACCCGATGGCACATAACAATAACAACAATTAATATTACTAAATTGATGTACATTCTGTGTGTAACTTTTCAATAACAATAAAAGAACATAAAAATTTAAACTAATTCCTATCTACAAAGTTATAAAATTACAACTATTTATGCTAGATTAATATTTTGAAGTCTATGTTATATGCTGTCAGAGACATCTCCAAAGTGCTGAAGAGCAACAATGTGAGTCCAGAGTCTTAGATGTGCTTGATATAGGCTATGGTCTTTGCAATCATTTGCTATGCATCAGAGAGTTGGACAATGACTAAGGATGATAGAAGGAGAATTGATTCCTTTGAGCTGTGGTGCTGGAGAAGAGTATTGACTATACCATGGATTGCTAGAACAAACCGGTTCAGCCTGAAGAGGGAGAAAACAGGCTGCTCCTTGGAGGCAGGGATTCTGAAGATTCATCTGATATACAAAGAGGGACTAGTCCTCAGAGAGAGATGTCATGCTTGGGAGGTTGGAGGGACAGCACAAGAGATGAAGACCCTTGATAAGATGGATTGATTCTGTTAGTGGGGTAATGGAGGTAGGTGTGTCAGAGGCACTAAGATTAGCACAGGACAGAGCAGGGTTTAGGGCTGTTGTACATAGGGTCACTATGACTTGCAGACGACTCTATGGTACATCACAACAACATGTTATATGTGTGGAGTATGTTTATCTTAACTTGTGTTAAGACTATCTTGCAGCATTTAGATGAGGTAGTGGCATTATTGGTGCAAGATTTAATAAAACTCTGCCATTAACTATGTTTATGACCATAAAAATTATAGACTCAAAATGGAATGGCAGAAAAGCTCTTCAGTGATACTGAGTTTAGTTCTTTAAATGTCTCTATTATGCCCTCCAATGAATGAACTTTACTCTGATTCCCTAAGTATATGAACTCTTCTTATATTTTTATATCTACTATCGTGATCTCTGCTGTCATGACCTCTTCTGATTCCAGCTTGAAATTTAGGCCATACCCTGTCTATGTGCTCTTCTGGCTGTCTTTGAATGATCTCCAATGGTATTTTGCTTGGATGTAATGTTAATTATATTGTTTGATAATTTCTATTGGATTATCTTTATTGGGAACAGAAACAAATATGGATCACTTTATTACACCGGGGTGACATGTTGGGATCAATGTGTCAAGGACTGTGAGGTTGGTACAAGACAGATATCTGTTGTTCATGGGGTCAATAGGAGCTGTGATTAACTTGAGAACACCTAACAACAACACAACTAAACATGGGCTATGAAGTCCCTGGGTGGCACAGTTGGATGAGAACTGGACTATTGTTGTTGAATGCCTTCAAGTCAAGCATGATTCATAGCAAACCTATGAACAAAAGGCCTGAAGCCCTTCTACAACTATTGACATTTATCAAAGTTCATAGAATTTCTGGAGACATGTTTTTTTAGTAAGTGAATGCCACTCTTGCTTCCAAACCTGTCATAGAATGTTATTCATTGAGTCATTTGCAATGCATAGCAACCCTATGTACAGCAGCTCTGAACCCTTCCCTGTCCTGAACCAGTCTCCCTAATTCTGACACACTAACCCCCATTGCCCCAGTCACTAAATCAATCCATCTCATCTGGAGTCTTCCTCTCCTGCGCTATCCCTCCACCCTTCCAAGCATGATGTCCTTCTCCAGGGACCCATCTCTCCTGGCCATGTGCTCCAAGTAAGAGAGGTGGAACTTCAAAATCCTAGCCTCCAAAGATAGACTTGGTCCATGGTATGTTCAAGACTTCTCCAGCACCACAACTTAAGACATCTATTCTTCTGTCATCCTTAGTTATTTTCCAACTCTATGAGGCATAACAAGTAATTAAGAGGACCATTGCCTGGATTAGGCGCACCTTTGTATCTAGACAAGGACGATGAACATGTAGATCTACTTTTCAAACTGGAGAATAAAAGGAGTGAGAAGGGGGAAAACCCAAGAAATAGATAAGTTGTGTGAAGGGAAAGGCAATAAGCAAGAGCTTGATTCAATGCTGTAATTAATGAATTATGTTAATCAAGCATAATAAATATTATAAACAAAATGCCTATAAGTGATACAATGAAAACCCAAGATTATTTGTGAACTTAACTAAAAAATTATTTTTAAAAATTATGGCATACTTCTGCATACATGGGATATCCATGAGTTAGGCTTGACTTAACATGACCAACAAGTCAAGGACTTGTTACATAATGTCACTCATTCACTCTTATTCCCATTGATTCATATCTAACTCATAGCTGACCCTCCAACAGGCTTTTGGAGTCTGTAAATTAATTTGGGGGAGATTGCTCATCTTTCTTCAGAGATGCTGGTGGATTCAAACTACCACCAAAGAGTCGCCACTTCCATTCTGCCTAAACAACTAAAAGTCACAGTGAACATATGAGCAACAGAAAAAAAAATCATGGACTATATGATTCTAATTTCTAACTCACCTTTATTCCAGATGTCCAATTTTACAATGCTATTTGAATAGACTGGGTATTGGCATTTCCAGGAGAATTACATGACTAACAGCCTTTAGGCCATTCCTTTAGACCTTGATTTCCACTGAGTGCACTTGGATTTAAGGTCTATTTTTCAGTTCAGTTATCCTTTTATTTGGAATAGAAGTTAATATTGAGAAGATTTGCATTCTTTATAAATATTTATTTCTCATGCGATGCATTGTGATATATTTTATTCAGGCAGAGAATTAAAAGCAGGATTAGTTGACTTCTTTTTAGTTTTATTTTATAACTTTGGCCTCTTAATCACTCAAAATTTCTGTGCCGTTTGGATTCTTTAAAGAACATCAAATTATTTGGCATAATATAAAGTATAAAATGAATCATTTAAGCTTTATACAGCCCTAAAATTAAAACAGCAAATATATTGAGACCATAAATACAATCCTTTACAAGTACATTAACCCTCACTGAATTTCATCATAATTAAGGTCCTGTGTTGCACAATAGTAACTGATGGAATGGAAATGGAATGTTAATAATTTAAAAACCACAAACAGATATGGAGGGTATGGTGCTTGGCAAGGTCTCTCACACCATTTAATTTGATTAATTTGCTGGAAGTTTGGAAATGATTAATGCTACTGTTGAACTATAATTGCAATGGTGAGAAAGAGTTACAGAACTTATACTGATTTGCATGCAATTTATTATAATTATGAAAGAGGCAGTAGCAAAAACCCAGTGGTATCATTTATCCCTGAGGTTAGAGGCACTATTTTAAATGACTCTACTTCCTAAAGAGAGAAGTCCAGGGGGAATTACCTTTTCTTTTCTTATTAGTGAAATTAATTCTGCATGTGTTGGGTGGTCAAGATTCTTGTATCTACCACAAGGGTACCCACAACATAATATATACTGACTTTGATAAATCCTAAACATATGTGTTGCTTCCATCTCTCCCTTGTATTATACCTACAAAAACTTTTCAGAAACATCATTTTTTTGGGGGGGTGGGGGATAGAGTTTCATATTCTCTGCCTTAGTGTGTCTCCTGCCAGAGCCTATCATGTTTCCCAGCCAGCTGGTTTCCAATTTTGAGGGATGCATCTCTTTGGATTTTGTTGCTCTTTGTTGGATCTCCTTATTGCTGAGTTGAAACCAACTCATGGCTTACCCTCCACTGGATTTTCAAAGCCTATAAATTGCACAGAAGGAGATAGAACATCTTTTTCCTTTGGAACCATTGGTGTATTTGAATTTCCAAAGAGTTGCCACTTTTGGGTTGATCATGCCATTTTCTGTGGATTACATATGAGTGCGCACACACACACACACACACACACACACACTCACACACCCCTCTGTAATACTACTGTTGAACTATGATTGCAATAATAAGAAAGAGTTGCAGATCTTACAATGTTTTGCATGTAAGTTGTTATAATTATGAAAGAAGTAACACAAACCCAGTGATGTAAATCATCCGTAATGGTCAATGCATTCTTCTAGATGACTTTACTTCACAAGGAAAGAAATATTAAAGAGAAAACACTCTCCAGAGCTAGAATTAAAGAGAAAGACCTCTGATTATGTAAAACCTGGTAAGGCACATCTCAGAAACTCTCCTTCAGGGACTCACATCATTTACTGTTTGTGTGGCCCTGAACAAGCTTTGTTTTGTCTTTTCAATTTTGTTTCAATTTTTATATTCTTACATTTGTTAATTGTAAAAGTCTCAATAGCTATTCCTCTTGTCTAAAATGATCTTTTAAAGAACTATTTCCTATGCACATGAAAGTTTGACAATGAATACAGGAACCTGGAGAGGAATTAAAGCCTTTAAATTGTGGTGTTAGTAAAGTGTGTTGACTATGCCATGGAATGACAAAATAAACATATCTCTGTTGGAGAAAGTGAAGTTTGGGTATTTTTAGAGGCAAAGATGGTGGAACTTCATCTCCCATACTTTGGATATGTTGTCAGGAGGGCCAGTCCTCAGAAAAGGACAACATACTGGGGAAAGAAGAAAGGTAATGAACGAAAGGAAGACCTTCAGCGAGACAGACTGACATGATGACTGTAACATGGGGCTTGAGATTGTCTGGATAAGCTAAGATTTCAATCTAATGTGCATAAGGTTGCCATGAGTTATAGTCAACTAAACATCACCTGATAATAATAACATGTTAAATGTCTTTCTAAACTTTAAACAATATCCATATTTAAGGTGTTATAAATACTTACATATAAATCATGGGAGATAACTGAAGGGCATAGAATTTAAGAATATGTAAATTAGAAATATTTACTATTAGGGAATCTTCATTCACTATTTACTACTCCTGGCTTGTATTGTGTTTACATTCTAGGAGGATGTCAGTAGATTATTTAAAGCAGAAAATAATTACTTCAGTTAATTATAAATACTATGGGAAGAAAATAAAAGTTATAAAATTATTGGGATGGAGATTTGGAAATGCTCCAGAAAGGATACTCAGGGATCATATCTAAAGAGTCATTTTTAGCAAGATGTAAATGCTGACAAGATATTAAATGAGAACTAAGAAAGGTATCTGGGGAAACAGAAAAAAAATGTTCATAAAAAGTTCAGATTCATGAGATGAAAGCTTCCTGGAAGAGAGAAAAACTAGGCAGGATTTTTCTTTTAAGACTTCATGAAGGAGAAGCAATGAGATAGATAGTGTATTAAGGAGTATTTTTAAAATACTGATGTGTCAGTTTTACCTTCAGGTACTGGTCCCTCTTGATAGAATGTCAAAAGAAAGGGAAATAAAATTTCTCCATCCTCAGAGAAAGGCTGTCCCTGGAGAATATTTCAGAGCCGTATACTACTGATGTAGCTATTCTAAGTCTTAGTCTTTATGACTTTCACAACACTGCTAGGTACAGCCAGGCAAATTTGAGGTGTTTGGGGCCCACCAGAGTAATTGGATAGTTGGCTAACAATGTAAATAATACAAGTAGCACTTTTCCAGAAGAGTAATTCCAATAGGACACATACAATTAATTCTAATGTGGGATATATACAATACTAACAAGGGAACTCTGGTGGATTAGTGGTAAGGAGTTGCACTGTGAGCCCAAAGGCTAACAGTTCAAATCCTTTCTCTATGGAAGAAATGAGCA
The DNA here is from genome assembly GCF_000299155.1 of Elephantulus edwardii. Lineage (NCBI taxonomy): Eukaryota > Metazoa > Chordata > Mammalia > Macroscelidea > Macroscelididae > Elephantulus > Elephantulus edwardii. The sequence goes on from NW_006399753.1 coordinate 39,747,881, forward strand.
TCCTCCTCTCTTGCAATTTACCAACTCTGAAAAGTCATTGGATGATCAGCTATGAGCTGGTTACAACTCTACAATGAATAACAACAATGTGAGAACTGTTCAGTTTTGTCATTCCACAAGACTTAAATTGAGCCATCACAAAGGCATAAAAGCAAAGACCTTGTCATTCCCAAGAAAGAAGAGTCAGAGGGCATAATAAATCCTTTCAACCTGAATCCCTTTGCAAACCAGTTCTGGAAGCTGTTGACACCAGCTTGTGACACCACAAGGCAGTGAGGTGACATGAGACAAGCTGGTAGTAGGAGAGGTGGCAGCAGAAACAGTGGGGATTTAGGAGATGAGAGCAAAACAGAGTTGCAGGCATCAAGCTCACGAAATAAGAAAACTGAATGATTGCTGGCAGAGTGGATACCTATGGGAATATACCAGGAGAGCTAGGTTTGTGCATTCACAGAGCTAGCGTCAAATGCCTTTGAGTGTCAGTTTACTTGTAGATTGAGGATACGATACCACTCAGTATGTAATTAGCAGAGCCACAAAAGCTTTGTAACATTTGCTTATTTGTTGACTATAACATGCCCTTTGATTTCTTGACTGCTGCTCCTATAGTCATTGGTTGTGCACGTAAGTATAACAAAGTCTTTAAGAACTTGAATCTTTTCTCTGTGTATTGTATTGTAGCTTATAGATGCAATTATGAGTATTTTTTCCCCTTCTTTGTATTGAGAAATGAGAGCCTAAGGGTCAAAGCAGTTTAAGTACTGGGATGCTAACATAAAGGCCAGTCATTCAAACTCAGCTGTCCCCTGATAAAAAGTGAGGCAATCTGCTTCCGTAAAAATCTACAGCGTCAGAAATCTTTTGTGACTATGCCATGGTATTCTAGGAAATCTCTCAGTCAGAAACAACTTGACATCAGTGAGTTTCATTAATTTTTTAAGTTTATGTTGATATCTATACTGAAGGATATGTGTTTGATAATCTTTGATAATTTCTGTGTTTTGTTACATCACCTTTCTTTGAATTGTCCTTCATTCAATTTGCATGAATTTCCCATAATTTTTCATTAATCAATGATTTGCCAACCAACTTGCATTAACACACTGGGATAGTTAGAGCTGATTTGTCTTTTGATCTGTTTGAATGCTTATGTAACTGCTTGACTGATGCATAATTTTTGTTTTAGCTTTTATTGATTCTAAGACAGAATGCAATTAGAAATCAATGCTTAGAGAGACTGCTCTCACAGGTTCTGAACTGACCTTTTCCTTGAGTTAGAAATTCAGAGAAATTGTCTTCAGATCAAGTTTAAATCAATGTCTCGAAGAAAACAAGCTACTGTACACACTACACAAATGCAAAATAAGATGTTACCACCAAAGGGTGAAACAGTAGCAATGGATTTCCTAAAAACAGAAAGTCTGATGGAACTTTCTGACACAGAATTTAGAAGAACAATGATTCAATATTTTCAATGGATAAAAGACAGACTCGAAGAACTACAGGATGCCACAAGCAAAAACCAGGAGGAGCTTAAAAAAAAAACCAAAAACAAAAAACCAATCCAGAATAATGCAGATAAAACAAACGAAGAAATCAATGCTTAGAGAATATTCAATCAATTTTAGTTTAGTAGTGAAATCACTGCAGAAATTCTTCTCACATGGCTTTATCTCTTTAAAAACTGTAAGTGCCTATTATTTTATGAACGGAACCTATTTATAACTCTCAGTTGCGCTGATGCACAGTTGAGCTATTTCTGTCTGTATTAGCATGTTGTAGCTGCCATAATAACTGTTCACTTGATGTGTTGAGAAAACATAAATTTATTCTTTTACATTTCCAGAAGTCAAAAGTCCGAAATCAAGATATTTGTATAACTCTGTTCCTTCTAGAAGTGCTAACGGAAGAACTTCTCTTGCTTCTTCCTGCTTCTGGTGACTTCTGCCATTCCTTGGTTTGTTTTTGGCTTTACTCCCATCCCTGCTTTAGTTTTCACATTGCTTTCTTTTCTGCTTCTGTGTTCAAATTCTTGGCCCTGTTCTTTTTCTTACAAAAATACAATCTAAATCCAAGAGTATTTTTGCCATTGCTAATTAAATTTGATTACATTTTTCTACTAATTATGGCAAGAGAGAGGAAGACCCTCCACCAGATGGGATGACAGCAATGGGTGATAGTGTGTCAGAGATGGCGAAGATGACACAGGATAGGACAGGGTGCAGATCTATTGTTCATATGGTTGCCATGAGTTGTACTCTACTCAATGGCACCTAATAGTAAAACAATAACATCCAAGGGAGCTAATAATCTGATGTTGTAGATGCACATGGATTTGGGAAGGACACTATCTGATTCTTTATACTTCCTTGATCCCTTATGCATTTATAAAATTAATTTAAAATCGACCTGTACTAGATGCTGGGCTGAGTGATGTTATTAAAGGTGAATTCAACATGGCATAGAAAGGAGCCCCTGTGGTGCGACATTTAAACTCTCTGCTGCTAACTGAATGATTAATGATTCAAACCTGCCACTCATCGAGCAGGAGGAAGACTTGGTGGCCTACTTCTAAAAAGATTATAGTCTAGGAAGTTTTATAGGCTAGTTCTGATTTGTCTCATGGTGTTACTATGTATTAAGAATCATCTAGACAGTATGTAACAGCAATCTTAAGGGTGGGTAATTGTAACAATATCGGTGCTCAGTATAAAATATCTTTTTTAAAACTAGGTGGGTTTTGACATATATTCTATAGTTTAACATGTAAATGATTCCATTTTTAAAATTATAATCAAATGTAGAAATGTTGTTATGTGTATAACTACTTCCAAATAGATGTAATCAGAACTGACAAATAGTTAATCTTCCAGTGGGCTTTCAGTAACTGTCCCTCACATGGAAGGAGATTGACCAGCACTGTAGATTCAAACTGTAAGCTGTTGGGTTTGTGGCACAACTTCTTACCACTAGACCACCACCAGAGATTCCTCAATATGGAAACACCTTGTGATATTTAGTTGTAAATGTAACTTTAGATTTTGTTTCTCTCTCTCTTTTTATCATATTGGTCCCAAGATTCTGTTTAGGGGGAGTTCCACATCGTAAGAAGTTATGACTAGAGTTATTATTAGGAGAATTGGAAATGAGGCAAATTTCAAACAGAAGAAGAGAAATCTACTTTAATTTCACTTATCTAAGAAAATTACTTGTTCTCTAATGCTTGTAGTTTTACTCTTTACCCATGAGAACACCATATCAGATAAATACATGTTGAAGTACTTGATATTCGTAAAAGTACAACTTGACATTGTAGAAATAACAGGAGTATAGGAATAAAAAGAAAAAGGACATTTTATCTGCTTGCTAAACAAATTTCACTTAAAATTGTTTAAGTATAAAATCTCATTATGCCAAAGCAAAGCATTTTATTAATAAATACAGAAATTTAATGTATGAAGTACCATGGTTGGTTTCTAATTTTTACACAGCTTTAAACTAAAGATTTGACTAATCTATGAATTTATTTCCAGTCAACATTCAGACATATTTTTTTGTTTACTTAGCTTGTTTAATAACCATGTGAATTTCAGGAATATATATGTTTGATGTCACCAAAGTTTCAGTGTTGCCAAGCGAATAACCTGAAGAAAGTGATTCAGTAATGAAATAACAATTATTTTTAGTTATTAATGCATTGAATGATTCAGAATATAGCTTCCGAATTTTTTTATTTGTTCATTATATATATTCATCAACATAATATAATTAAAAACATTAGTTATAAAATATAAGGAGACTATCTCTTTCATTTACTCTAAAGAAATAATTTTAATAGATGTCATTTTACCTTACCTTACCTTCCTTTATACTCTATAATTCTGGTTGAATCAAAGGGCTTTATTTCTATTCCTTAAACTGGCTAAAACAAAGGAAATGATGTCTCCATTCATTGCTTTACTGTTGTTAGGTGCCATTGAGTCAAATACAACTTATAACGACCCTATGGACAACCGATGTGAACACTGTCTTGATACATACCATTCTCACAGTCTGACACATGAAAGCCCATTGCTAAAGTTACCCCCACTGCTGCTGTGTCATTGTAGGCAATAGATATTAGAGGTCTTAAAAAACCATAGTTGATACCCACCATAAATCAAAGATGCTCAGTAACAAAAAGATGTGGCATCAACTGCTACCACATTTAAGAAAAATCTTTAGTGTTGGATATAAATAGCTTCTCTCTTTTATAAAAATTCCATTGATATTCAATATAGTACTGAGCCTTGTAATAAAACAGCAAAATTAGACAAAATCTATTTTGGTTAAAGGTTTTATAGATGTATATGGCAGAAATCCAATAAAAACCACTTGAAACAAACAGAAGATTGATGTGATCATAGCCAGGAGAAAAAGGATAAAAATGGCCTTTGGGACAAATAAAAATAGAAACTTGAACATTACCTCAGTCTCTTATCCTGTTCTTTCTTTTTTCCTCTTTCAGCCTTCCTTGTTTTCTTGTACACATAACCACCTCTATATACACTATTGGGTTTTTTAAGTCAGTTTGTCTTAATCTTGCCAACTATCAATGCATTTTTCTCCATGCTGAGTGAGGAGAACATGGATTTTAGTGTTGTCTGAGGTACATTTTTACTACACCATGAGAAAGAAGAAGAAGGTGATTTTTTCCCTTGGCAGCTCAAAGAGAAAAAAAAATACCAAAAAAAGGAAAAATTAACATTGTGATTGGCATAGTTTTAACCAAGAGTTCAACACTGAACCAAGCCTTATAATCCCAAGAGAAGGGTTATAGGATGTTGCTATTGACTCATCCTTGGTCAAGATAAAAGTGGTGAGAACTTTACTGGTTGTAGCTGTTTTTAGACTGATGTTGTTTTGAGATTGTTTAATATTCTTGATGTAGTCTGTACAATATGTGGCTTATTTAGACACTTAAAGCTAAAGAATAACATTAAACTATAAGGAAATAATTTCATGATTATGGTAAGTCAAATAATTGTCTTCCAAAAATGTCCATGTACTAATCCTTGAAATTTGGAAATATTTTAGATTACATAATAAAGAGTCAGTGTTGCAGATAAAATTAAGGTGCCTAATTGACTGATCTTAAAATTAAGAGATCATCCTGGCTTATCAAGGTGAGCTCAGTGAACGAAGGGAATCAGCAGTAGACTGATTTTGTGTGAGTACCCAGCTTGGTATGGCTGACTTTGAAATTGGAGGAAGGGAGCTACAAGTTGAAGAATGCAGGTAATTACCAGAAACTGGAGAAGACAGATAGATTCTCTCCCTAGAGCATTGAAAAAAATATTTTGTTGTACCAACATGTTGATAATATCCTAATGAGTATTATTTTAGACTTCCGTGCTTCAGCTATGTAAGATGATGAGTTTGTGCTCTTTTGAACAATAAAGTTATGGTGATTTTTATAGGAAACTCCCATTTTGTTATTGTTGTTGTTATGTGCTGTTGAGTCACCTGTGACTCATTGTGACCCTGTGTACAATAGCCTTAAACCCTGCTCTATCCTGTACCAATCTTATTGTCTTTGACACACCTACCTCCGTTATCCCAGTCACAGAATCAATCCATCTCATCGAAGGTCTTCCTCTCTTGCATTGTCCCTCCACCCTCCCAAGCATGACATCCCTCTCCAAGGACTGGTCCCTCCTTGCAACATGCCCAAAGTATGTCAGACAAAGCTTCAGAATCTTTGCCTCCAAAGAGCAGCCTGGTTTAACCCTCTCTTGTTAGTTATCTTAGCAGTCCATCGTATATTAAATACTCTTCTCCAACACCACAGCTCAAAAGCATCAATTCTCTTTCTATCATCCCTAGCCATTGTCCAGCTCTCTGACACATAGCAAGTAATTGCAGAGACCATGGCCTGTATCAGGCATGCATTAGTCTCCAGATATATAAAATTAAGAGTATTTTTTAAAATATCTATTGTCATTGTTGTTGTTATGTGAAGTCGAATAATCTGTGATTGACAGTGACTTTATATACAACAGCTCTGAATCTGTTTCTATCCTTAGCCAATCTCACTGTCTGTGTCAATATCATCCAGGGTCTTTCTATCCTTCATTGTCCCTCTACCCTTCAAAGCATGATGTCCTTCTCCAAGAATCTGTTCCTCCTTACAACATGCCCAAAGTACGTGAGACAGAATTTCTAAAACCTTGCCTCCAGAGAGTAACTTGGTTTTCCCCTCTCTAAGAGAAACCTGTTTGTCCTCTTGGAAGTCTTGGTATTTTCTGTATTTTTCTCCACAATTCAAAGGCATCATTTCTTCTTCTGTCATCTTTATTCATTGTCCAGCTCTAGGAGGCATAGCAAGTAATTGTGAAGACCACTTGCTTAGATCAAGTACACTTTTGTCTCTAGACTGACATCTTTCCTCTTCTACACTCTGGAGGAGACCCTGACAGTAGACTTTCCTAATACAATTCATCTTTTGATGTTCACTAGCTGTCCATCAGATTTTCATTTGGAGTGAATTTTCACTTATGTTCATATTTAAAAGATTTTTACAAGGAATTTGAAAAGAGAATAATATTGAAAAGTTGAAGATTTTAACTTCTAATATTTTAACTATGTGTATAAATTAGAAAGATTAATCAAAGTGGTTCTTTTAACTACCTCTTTTGAATATTTTAAAGTAGTGGGAACCATGAAGGAAAAGGCTGAGAGAGTCAGAGAAAGAGAAGGTGTACTTCATGATAGATTGGTACAAAGACTGTACCAATGAGCTTGAGTATATTAAAGATCATAAGGACAACCCAGGGTAGGGCAAGATTCAGATCTGTTTTTCATATAATAACTGCTACTCACGGTCCACTCAATGGCCCAAAAGAACAACAACACATTAGTTTTTTACGGTGGTAGTTCTAATAATGTGATCCATAGTACATTGCATTCATTACCCAGTTCAAATTCACCAGTATGGATAGTCTCGCTTCCTTCAAATTTATAACTTTGGAGCCCAGTGGAAAGTCATTGTGATTCAGAACAGAAGTGAGGGTAGTTCCTGAGTTTTTAAGCATAATTCTGCATTCTTTATTTTACACTTATAGCTGTTGTTGTTATGTGCCGTAGAGTCGTTTGCGACTCATAGCGACCCTATATACAACAGCGCTAAACCCTGCTCTATCCTGTGCCAATCGCACTGCCTCTGACACACCCATCCCGATTACCCCAGTCACTGAATCAATCCACCTCATAGAGGGTCTTCCCCTCCTGCGCTGTCCCTCCACCCTCCCAAGCATGCTTTCCCTCTCCAAGGACCTCTCCCTCCTGGCAACGTGTCCAAAGTATGTCAGACGAAACCCCAGAATCCTTTTCTCCAAGGAGTAGCCTGGCTTAACCCTCTCCAGGATGAATCTGTTTCTTTTCTTGGCAGTCCATGGTACATTCAATACTCTTCTCCAGCACCACAGCTCAAAGGCATCAATTCTCCTTCTGTCCTCCCTAGTCATTGTCCAACTCTCTGATGCATAACAAGTGATTGCAAAGACCATGGCCTGTATCAGGCGCACCTTAGTCTCCAGAGAGACACGGTTGCTCTTGAGTATTTTAGAAAGGTCCCAGACAGCAGACTTTCCCATCACAATATGTTTTTTGATTTCCTGGCTGCTGGTGCCAAGAGTGTTGACCGTGGAGCCGAGCTGACTGAAGCTGTGAACAATCTCAATCTCTTCGCCATCCATCCTGATGCTACCGATTGCTCCAGTGGTGAGAATTTTTGTCTTCTTAACATTGAGCCTCAATCCATATTGAAGGCTGCAGTCCTTGACCCTCTGCAGGAAGTGCATGAGGTCCTCCTCAGTTTCAGCAAGGAGGGTTGTGTCATCTGCATAGCGCAGATTGTTGATAGATCTTCCACCAATCCTGATGCCACACTTCTCCTCATAGAGCCCAGCCTCTCGGATAATCTGCTCTGCATACAGGTGGAAAAGATATGCAGATAGGACACATCCCTGGTGTATGCCCTTCCCAATTTTGAACCATGCAGTGTTACCCTGCTCTGTTCTGACGACTGCCTCTTGGTCCAAGTATAGGTTTCACATTGTTGTTGTTGTTGTTATGTGCTGTCAAGTTGCTTGCAACTCATAGCGACCCTTTGTACAACAGTTCTAAACTCTGCTCTGTCCTGTGCCAATCTCACTATCTCCGACACACTCATCCCGATTGCCCCAGTCACCGAATCAATCCATCTCCCAGAGGCCCTTTCCTTCCTGTGCCTGCCCTCCACCCTCCCAAGTATGATGTCTTTTGGCGCCTGTGGATTCGGTTTACTTTTCCTCAGCTTCAGCTTGACTTGAATATGAGTAGTTGGTGGTCTGTTCCATAATCAGCTCCTGGCCTAGTTTTCATAGCTAATATTGAGTTTCTCCAGTGGTTTTTTCTGCAGATGTAATCGATCTGATTTCTATGAATACCATCAGGTGAAATCCATGTGTATAACCTGCGTGTATGTTTCTTATAAAATGTATTTGCAATGAATAAGTTGTTGATTGTACAAAATTCAATCATTCTATCTCCAGCTTCATTTCTGTCACCAAACCCATGTTCTCCAACTACTGATTCTTCTTCTCTGTTTCCAACTTTTGCATTCCAGTCACCCATTATTATCAATTTGATTTATTGGCAAGGCGTACCGACTCTCTTGTAGATTTTTGAGACTGGCTAGTCATTCTCCTCGTGGAAAGGCAGATAGTTAATCTTCTTGCAGATAGACCAACAAGCTCCATTCACATAGTCCAGTCCATCTGCCTAGCAATATTAAATAAGATCAAGAAGTCATATTGAAAGATAAATACCTCATTGTGAATCATTCATGTCCATTGTATTTCAATTGTTTCTACATTCATATTCTACTTCAATCACTCATGTACATTGAGTTTTAGAAAATTAATCACCTTTGATCTATGTCTACCCTTTCCACCCCACCATACTCCAGTGATTCTCCCACCACTCTTTCCTCTCCTGCCCTCTTCCTCTTCCCTCTTTGGACTTTTATCCATATATTACTAGTTATTCTTCTATTTTTACAATAATAGTCTTATACAGTTGTTGTCTTTATGAAACTGAGTTAGTTTACTCAGCATTTACTAGCATTACTCAGCACTGTCACATTGCCAGTGACTCATAGCAACCCTATGTACAACAGCTCTAAATCCTGCTCTGTCCTAAGCCAATCTCATAATCTCCAACAGACCTTGTCCCACTTCTCCAGTCACTGAATCAATCCATCTCATATAGGGTCTTCCTTTCCTGTGTTGTCCCTCCACCCTTCCAGGCATGCTGTCCTTCTCCAAGGACTTGTCCCTCCTGGTCAAGTGCCCAAAGTATGTGAGACAGAGCTTCAAAATCCTTGTCTCCAGGGAGAAGCTTGGTCTCACCCTATCCAGAACTGATCTGTCTGTTTCCTGGCAGTCCATGGTATGTTCAATACTCTTCTCCAGCACCCCAACTCAAAGGTGTCAATTCTCTCCTATCATTTTTAGTTATTGTTCAGCTCTCTGACACATAGCAAGTCATTACAAAGACCATGGCCTAGATCAGGTGCACCTTAGTCTTCAGACTGACATCCTTGCCCTTCAGTTTTCTGGAGAGGTCCCTGACAGCAGACTTTCCCAATGCAATTCATCTTTTGATTTCCTGACTACTGGTGCCAAGAGTGTTGATTGTGGAGCCAAGTAAGTTATGGAGTATTTTATAACATTGTTGCTCCTTAGTGCTGTGTAGTTCTATAAAGGTGTTTTGAAGAAGCATCATATGCATCATTATTTAATTCATTACTCTATTTAAATGACCCAAGATCACAATTACCTGATTTTTCAATATTATGATCCCCTTGGGTTTTGTGGGTTTTTTTTCCATTTCTACGTTTTTTCGTACCCTTAAAAAATCAGACACAGGCCAACTGTAACTATTTATTATGCTGCTCCAAAGTACTGCAGATGCTTTCTGTAGCTTGACAACTGCCTTGTTTTTCTACTACTACAAGAACTTCGATACCAAAGTAAATGGCTTTCACAAACAAAAGTTTTATTCTCTCACAGTTTAGAAGATTAGAAATACAAATTCAGGGTGCTATCTTTAGGGAAGGACCTCTCTCCTTTTGTTAGTTCCAGAACAAAGTCCTTGTCTCCTTCGGCATCTGTAGGCACAGCATTCCTTGGAGATTTCCATATGTCTTGGTCTTCTCCTGTGCCATCAACCTTCCCAGGACAGAGATCTTGTTCCAAAGGACATGCTCCTCTCCTGCTCTTCTCTCTTGGTGGTAGAAAGTCCCTAACTCTGCTTGCTTCCTTTCTAGTTTTATTTCCATAGGATAAAAGGTGATATAGGCTCATCATCAGAGAAACATTCTTTTTATCATATTAAGACTGTGACCTAATACGGGTGTTTCATCCACTCCTAATTCCTTTATACCTGATTGACTGACCATATCCCGTATCACATCATGAGCACATCATTATAAAACTGCCTCTAAATTCTGCCTCATCGGCATCATTAAAGTCAGGATTATAGGATAATTAATTTGTACAGATAATTATGGTCTAGCCAAGTTGACACTTACTTTGAGGGTGCACAATTTCATTCCAAGACAACAGCTTTCTGTTTCCACATCTTAATATCATACACTCTTCTGAACCATTTAACGGGAAAGCATCTGTTTAGTTTTGTGCATGTGGGTTCAGGCATCCTTCAATTCCCAAAGCATGCTTGGAATGAGAAATATTTATCACATTTTCAAGCTTCAAAACAAATTTTAAAAAGAAATCTTCCAGTGTATAACCTAGGGCTTCAATATTGCCTTTCTTGATTATCTGTCATTCAGAATGTCACCTGAACCCCTTAGGGACATCAAGTTCTTACAGCAAAGTATAATCATGACCTTGAACCTCATTTTCCCAGTCTATTAAAAGCTATAATTTTGGTGATAGAAAATTCAGAGTGAGAGTCCTCCTGACTTTTTTTTTTCTTTCACTTAAAAAAGGATAAGGAAGTTGATCCACCCAGATTGATACTAAGCCTACAATGAGCCTTGCATAATCATTGAAAGGGATTCCCACACTTGAGAGTCTTTATTCCACCTTTGAAAATGCTCTTGGGCATCTCATCACAAAACTTTAGAGACCAGAGATTTTCAGAGCCTTAATACACTGATATGAAGATAATATTAAAAGCCTTTCATTTTTTTAATTTCATCTTTCCTAAGCCTTCTCTTGGGAAAAACCAGACCTTGATCTTCGTCAAAAGAGAATGAGAGTCTTGGCAATGACAAATTAAGGTTTGAGGGGAATAATTGAAATAAGGATGTATAAAAGTCTGGTGGATTATACTCAAAGCCTGAATCAGACAAAGAAATAAACGAGAAGCAGCAAAGATTTGAGGGAAGATGTCTGTCCCTTCAGGTCAAGGAGCAAGGCTTGTGGACCAAGAGAAGAGATATACTAGAATAATAATAAATGGGATGCAGTGTTCTAATTCTCGTAAGACAATGATGTATAAAGAAGCAGGACTTTTGAAGACAGAGGCATTTTCCTGTGCACAATGTCTTTATATGTGCTAGTGAGGCTTAACTGTCAATTAGGGGAAACTTAATAAAAATATACTCATTTGAAAAAATTTGTTAGTGTGCAATGCATCTAAAATTGGATTGGGGATTTAATAAGAAATTATAGTTAAAATTTAATGAGGATTTGTGAAAGAGCCTTGGTGGCATAGTGTGTCATGCAGGATTGCTAACCATAAGGACAATGGTTCAAATCTACCAGCTGCTTCTGAAAAGAAAGAGTAGTGGTCTCCTCTTATAATTACAGTCTTAGAACACCAATGAAGTTTTGCTGTGACTCAGAAACAACCACATGGTAATAGGTGTGGTTACTGTGGGGGAGGCACTCAGTGCTAAAAGCTTACTCAATTTTCACTCAGTGCCTTCAACAACTCTCTCATAGGGTTTCTGATTATCCCTGGGTACTTAAAAAGAACTAGTAAAGTTTATGTTTCTGTCAGCTTATTCTAGCTTTGTGTGTATGTAATTTTCTCTACCTGAACCTTGTACATTGTTACCTTATATGCATAGAGAAATCACATCTCACATACCTTGAGGTTGACATGAAAAGTTACTCACTGGTCCTCTGATAACCAAACCTGAGTACACATTCATTGTTGGACACATAATATTTTAAAATAATTATTTCTTCCTCCTTATCCCTCTTATTGATAACAGTAATACATATATAGCTACAGAATTTCTTTAATCTAAAATCTAGCATGTGGTTGGCACAAATTAAATAATGCTTGTGAAAGGAAAGACTAATGAATGCACAGATTAATCAAATGCTGCATCATTTGAATAAATGATCATATACAGATAATGAAATAAATGACCATAAGAGTGAGTTCATATTCTGCTGGAGATTATTTATATACAGGAATAGAATATCTTTATTTTAGTTAATACAATTCCTCCACTATACAAATCCTCCTCACTGTGGATTTATTTCCAAGTTGTCTAGCAATGATCTGGGAGGAAAAATAAAATTTAGTCTAGAGTAAAGATGATGCATGCATACGTGTTCATAATATACAAATTCCTCATTTTAGTTGTCTTTTAAAATATAGACTAAAGGAAACTCTGGTGGTCTAGTGGCAAGAAGCTGCACTGCATTCCTGGTTCAAATCCACCAGATGCTCTGCTGGAGAAGGAGGGACAATCTTCTTCTGTGCCAATCAGATACAACTCAATGGTGGTGTTTATTGTTATGTGCTGTCGAGTCACTTGCGACTCATAGCGACCCTATGTATACCAGCCCTAAATTCCGCTCTGTCCTGTGCCAATCGCACTGTCTCTGACACTCCCATTCCAATTATCCCAGTCACTGAATCAATCCACCTCATAGAGGGCCTTCCTCTCCTGCGC
>NW_006399753.1:39761348-39776652 GCF_000299155.1 Elephantulus edwardii
TGAGCCTCAATCCATATTGTAGGCTGCAGTCCTTGACACTCTGCAGCAGGCGCTTCAGGTCCTCTTCAGTTTCAGCAAGCAAGTGTCATCCGCATAACACAGGTTGTTGATAAATCGTCCACCAATCTTGACCCCACATTTCTCCTCATAGAGCCCAGCCTCCCGCATAATCTGTTCTGCATATAGGTTGAAAAGATAAGGAGATAGGATGCATCCCTGGCGTACGCCTTTCCCAATTTTGAACCATGCCGTGTTCCCTTGCTCTGTTCTGACGACTGCCTCCTGGTCCAAGTGTAAGTTTCGCATTATTAGAACGATCAAGTGTGTTTTAAAATTTTTTAAAAATATTGACTAGATTAGGTTTACAATGGAAAGACTGTTACTGTTTGTTGTTGTTGTTGTAATGCAGCATCGAGTTGAGCATGACTCACATTGAACCTATAAACACCAGAACTGAAGCCTGTCCTACCCTGCACCATCCTTATCATCTCTGACACACTTGAACCCATATCTAACGTGTCAGTCCATCACATTGAGGGTTATTCTCTCTTCCACTGACCTTCCACCTTTCCTAGAATGATGTGCTTTCCCAAGGATATCCCTTGTATCAATATGTTACAAGTATGTGAGATGAAGTTTTACCATCCTTGCCTCTCAGGAACATTCTGGCTGCAGTTTTACAAGACTTCTCTGTTTGTTCTTTTGGAAGTCTGTGCAATATTCAGTACTCTTCTCCAACATCACAAGTCAAACCATCAGTTTTTCTTCTATCAGCTCTGTTCATTGTCCAGCTCTTCATAGCAAGTGATTGAAAAGATCATGGTGACCTGAATCAAGTGGGCTTTTGGTCTTCAAATTGACATAATTGCTTCTCAATAATTTAGATAAGTCTCTGACAGGAGACTTTACAAGGAAATACATCTTTTTATAACTTGATTGCTGGTGCCAAGGGTGTTGACTGTGAACTCAAGTGAGATAAATTTGTTGACAATTTTGATCTCTTCTCCATTTACCATGATGTTGCCTATTGGTTCAGTAGTTAGGATTTTTGTTTTCTTTTTCTTTCTTTCTTTTTCTCTCACAGATTATTTGATTCTTTTAAAATAAAAGAATTATATAATTTTAAAAACTTTAATAAGAAAGTGTAAGAAAAATTACAATTAAACTAGTTAATAAAATTGTCTCCTCTCTTACTACATACATTCTTGGGAACCCAGTGAGATCTTTGTCTGAAATAACGTTGCCGATTTTTTTCCAGTCTATGGGATTTCTTTTTACTCTCAGGGAGATTTTTGATGCACATAATGACATGATTTTAAGAATATCCACTTGAAAGTTTTAGCTGGGCCAATAAGGCAAGAGGAAAAAGGAAGCAGGCATCCAAGTTGGCAAAGAAGCTGTGAAACTGTCACTTTATGCAGATGATATGCTAATGTATGCAGGAAACCCCAAACAGTAAACAAAGAAACAACAACAAAAAAAGCCTGTTAAATTAGTAAGCCCAGTTACAAGATCAACATATAAAAATCCATTGAATATTTTCACAGATTATAATACAATGGCCAACCACAAGGTGAAATGCTTTGGAATAAACCTAACTAGAGACATAAAAGACCTTCATAAAGAAAACTACAACACACCACTACAGAATACAAGAAGAGGCATAATTAAATAGAAAAATATTACTTGTTCATAGATAGGAAGACTGAATATTGTGAAAAATGACAAACTTACCAAAAGCAATCTACAGATTCAACACAATTCCAATATAAACATTCAAGGAGATAGAAAAGTTCCAGTCGTGTTCTTCTTCTGAAAAACAGAAATGAAGTAGGAGGCCTCTCACTCCTGACCTCAAGACCTACTACACAGCTATAGATTACTGCAGATGTAGTAATCAAAAAAGCAAGGTATTGATATGATGACAAACACATAGATCAATGGAAATGAATCAAGAACTAAGAAATCAAACTATTTACCTATTGTTGTTGTTGTTAAGTGCCATCAAGTTGCCTGTGATTCATAGCAACCCGATTTACAACAGCAATAAATCCTGTTCTATCCTTTGCCAATCTTATTGTCTCTGACACACCTACCTTCATTACTCCAGTCACTGAATCAATTTATCTCATCAACTGCCTTCATCACTTGTCCTGGCCCTTTACCCACCCAAGCATCATGTCCTTCTCCAAAGACTGGTCCCATCTTGCAACATGTTCAAAGTATAATCAGATGGAGCTTTAGAATCCTTGCCTCCAAGGAGCAGCCTGTCTTCAGCCTTTCCAGGATGAACTTGTTTGTTCTCCTAGCAGTCCATGGTATATTCAATACTCTTCTCCAGCACCACAGCTCAAAGATATCAAATCTCCTTTTATCATACCTAGTCACTGTCCAGCTTTCTGAAGCATAGCAAGTAATTTCAAAGACCATGGCCTCTATCAGGAGTACCTTAGTCTCCAGACTGACATTGTTGCTTTTCAATACTTTGGAGAGACCTCTGACAGCAGGCTTTCCCAAGGCAATTCATCTTTTAATTTCCTGGCTGCTGGTGCCAAGAGTGTTGACTGTGGAGCCAAGCAAACTAAAGCCGTGAACAATCTCAATCTCTCACCATCTATCATGATGCTGCCATTCGGCCCAGTGGTGAGAATCTTTGTTTTCTTGATGTTGAGCTTCAATTCATATTAAAGGTTGCAGTTTTGACCATCTACCTACAGGTATCTGATATTTGAGAATGAAACAAACCATTAAATGGTGAAATGACAGCGTTTTTTAACAAAGGGTGCTGGTAAAACAACACATCTAGCTGCAGAAATCTGAAATAAGTTCCACATTTCACATCATCCACAAAAATCAACTCAAAGTGGATCAGACACCTAGCAGTAAAAACTAAACTATAAATATCATAAGAGATAAAATGGGAACAAATGTATAAGCCCTAGCCTATGGCATAAATAGATTTACAAACAAAGCAAAAAATGCACAACCAGAAGAGGATTTTTGTTTTCTTCATTTTGAGATGTAATCCATATTGAACTCTGTAGTGTTTGACCTTCTTAAGGTAGTGTTTCAAGTTTGTTTGTTTTTTTTAAATGACAAGCAAGGTTGTGTCATTTGCATAAAACAGTTTGTTAATGAGTTTTTCTCCTATCCTGATGCCACATTTCCCCCCATAGAGTCTAGCTTCTCAAGTGATCTGTTCAGCATATATGTTGAATAGGTACAGAGAAAAGATGCAGCTCTTCTGCACATATTTCTTGATTTTAAACCATGAAGAGTTCCCCCACATTTTTAGACAATAGTTACTTTGTTTATGTGTAGGTTTTCTATGAGTATGAGTAAATATTCTGAGATTCTCATTCTTCTTAATATTACCGATAGTATGCTATGAACCTGTCAAATGTCTTTGTATAGTCAATAAAACACATATTGATGTTCTTCTGATATTCTCGACTTTTTACCAAGTTCCATCTATTATCAGCAATGATAACTCAGATGCCATGGCCACTTCTAAACTTTAAATCAACATTGTACTTAATTAATTCCTGCACTTGTTCACGCTTAGAAAAATTATAATATTCTCCCTTTGAACTATCAATATTATTGATAATATTCCCCCTACTTTGAAATGTCTTTTTAAAATTAATTCTCTAGAAATTTTAAGAAAGCTTTAAAATGAATACACTAGACTGCCTATGAATTATAAATTCCACTAGTTGTGACAAGTGACTTACTATTGTGTATATGAACAAACTGTATATACAGCAAACTGTAAGAAATTTCTACGGATTACCGTTCAAATTATTTGAGGATGATAACTCCTTGTTGTTGTTGTTATGTGGCATTGAGTCACCTGTGACTCACAGTGACCCTATGTACAATAGATCTAAACCCTACCCAAATCCTAAACCAGTTTCACTGGCTCTGACACACCTACCCCATTACCTCAGGATAATAACTGTCTATTGTTTTTGCTACACTAACAAAAAAAGTTAGTGACATAAAATCAAGTCTCCTATTTTTTATTAGGCTAACTTGAGTTTGACAAAATATTTATCTAGTGAACATTTAATTGCCATTAGATGCAATCTATACCTAAACTGAGAAGCTGTTGTCTGACTCAAACAAGGAAATACTATATGGTTTAACATAAAGAAGAGTGTGTGTGAGGCTCACACTCTCTCCTCATACCTATTCAGTCTCAATGATGAACAAATGATTTGTGAATCTGGATGCTGTGAAGAAGGATGAGACCTCAAGTTCAGAAGAAGACTCATCCACAGTCTACGTTATGTAGCCAACACAACCTTGGTTGCTGAAAGTGAGGAGGACCTGAAGTGTTTTCTGCAGAAAAGCAAAGACACAGCCTTCAATATGGATTACATGTTAACATCAAGAAAACAAAGATCCTCACCACTGGGCCAACAGGCAACATCATGGTAGATTGAGGAAGAACTGAAATTTTCGATAATTTCATCTTACTTTGATCAACATTCAATACCCTTGGGAGCGGCAATCAGGAGCTGAAGATATACATTGTTCTAAGCAAGGCCTCTATCCAGAATTCTCCAAAACAGTGAACGTCAATTATGTCGTTTCAAGACTAAGATGCACCTGATTCAAGTCATGGTTTTTTCAATCACTTGCTAAACATCTGGAAGCTAGACAGTTATTAAAGATGACAGAAGAATTGACGCCTTTGAATTGTGGTGTTAGAGAAGAATATTGAATGTCCCATGGACTGCCAAAAGAATGAACAAGTGTATCTTGGAAAATATGCAGAGAGAATGTTCCTTGGAGACAAGGATGGCAAAGCTTGCATTGAGTAGGGACATCTAGCGAATAATCTGACTATAGGACATTTCAAAACCACCAAATACTGTGTTTTAGGTTATACCGTATAGAAATATAGTCCAATGTAACACAAAATTTCCAAATATGCTATTGAAACTAGTAAATCAATAAAGAAAATCTGAACAAACAATAATCCTTATCTAAATTTTTACTCATAGGGACTCTATAGGCCAAAAAGAAGTGTCTCATATGGTTTTCAAGACTGTTAATCTTTGCAAAAGCAGACTCCCACATCTTTCTTAACCATTGTATCAAAAAGTAACTAAGTATATCTACTGGAATCTATTCAAACCTGTAATATTTTTCTGTCCTTTAGTTCAGTCAGGATAGTGCTTTAAAGGATGACCTTGAACTCTCTGAGTTCCTGTTGAGAGTTTACTTTGGATTACGAGAAGGAAATGTGGTCCAGTCAGGTGTTGTCTCAGATCTGATGACTCTCCTAGCTAAATGTCTCGTGTGTGTGTGTGTGTGTGTGTGTGTGTGTGTGTGTGTGTGTGTTTTATTTAGCAAAAATCTCTTAATGATTTTATTTGGAACAACATGATTCTTCTCTTCTTGTTGCTGCTGGTCTCTAAATGTACAAACATTTGCCTTAGAAAAAGCAAACTCTGCTTCTTTATCTGTATCCCCTTTTCAGACAATCAGCCCTATGTAAACATTTATATCCTTTGCTCCAATGGCTACAATTCTTCTTTCTTTACTCCTGCTCTGAGCCTGTGAGTGTTCTCCTGAGAGCATTCAAAAATAGTCTGTAACACTAAAAGGAAATGAAATGTCCATGAGGTTGGCCCTGAATTAAGACCAAAAACAAAGCAGAGATGGGATGAAGTAAAAGGGGAAAATATTCAGCAAGAATTTGTGTTTTTTCTTTGTTCAGTCCCCTTAAACCACTCAACCTCTCTGCATTTTACCCCTCAGGAATCACTCTTTATTGAGTATCAGGAGAAAAAGCCTAATAGCAAGGCTTTCCTCTTCAAATTCCTGTCAGTCCTGTGGCAGCAGTCAACTGGAACCACCCACAGATTCTCTTTGTCGATAAGTGGTTCTGGAAGAGCAGGAAAACCCTCCCCAGTCAGTAGTCTGCAAACTAGTGAACTGTAGTTCAGTTCACTGTGTGACCAACACTCACCCTCCTTTTTCGTTTGCGGGGGGAGGAAGAAGATATTTTTAATAGTAATAAGGCTCAATCTGTGAATCCTGCCATATAGCAAATTAAAAGAATCACTGCTGGTAAAGCAGTCTGTGGTGAGATGAAGCAGGTAATTATTCAGAGATAATGCTCCTGGAACAGAATGTTGTCACCGCATAATGGTCCCCTGCTGATGGATAAATGCAGAGGCAAAGGCAGTATATTTACTTTTTAAAGCAAGAGACATTTTTGGGTAACATAATTGTAGCTATTGGGTTTACTTTTCCTGTTTTACCACATAAAATGCTGTAGATTTAATCGCTTTGTTGGCTGATGGATAGCCGGTGTCCAAAGTGGCAGAAGTTAGCCCGGTGAAAATCACCCTGCTGTGTGCAGGTTGACTTAGTAAAGAATCTTGACATGTAGAGTGCAGCCATTTAGGTACGGCTTAGTTATAAGTAGGTGGATTCTTGATTGGATACATTCTCAAATTCTCAATTATAGTCTTCCCAGTTAAGACATATTATGTCTTTGTTTTGTCAATGAGAAAAATTCAACTAACCAGTAGCATATAAGATGACAGATTGTATTTCAGGGGAGAAGAGTATTGAAGATAGCATGGGCTGTCAAGAAAACTAATAGATCTGTCTTGGAGAGGGTGAAACCAAGCTGCTCCTTGGAGGCAAGGATTTTGAGACTATGTCTCATATATGTTGGACATGTAGCCCGGAGAGATCCGTCTTGGGAGAAGAATGAGATGAATTGACACAATAACTGGGGTAATAAGAGTAGATGTATCAGAGATAGTGAGATTGACTCAGGATTGAGCAGGGTTCAAAGCTACTGTGCGTAGGGTCGCTGTGAGTCGTAGTTGATGTGACGGCATGTAACAGCAACAACTGCTTCGTCTGCAGGTTGAGGGCTAAATGCAGTGACTCCATGGTTGTGTACTGCACGACCACATTTGAGTCAACTCTATGCTAGTCAAGTAATAATAAGATTTAATGTTATTTAGTGATTTACATTTTAAATAACCTTCCAAAAACGTTGCACAAATTGTCCATTGATTACATGGTAGTTTTAAAATAACGTATGAATTGAGTGCCGTAATTAGATACTTAATCACTACCAGAAAGGTTAGTGGTGTGAACTCACTCAAAGAGGCCCTTGAAGAAAGGAAGGTCACAGTCTTATATTAACTGTGGAAAGTTGACAAGACCTGGTGGGGTTGGAGGGAGATTAGAGATTAACAACTGGATGGATAGTGTGGAGGGAAAAGGAGGTTTACATGTGTTTCTGTTGCTGAGTATCATCGAACCAGAACTGCCTCATAACTGACTCTCTATCCAGTTTTAAAGGCAGTTAATCTCACAGGAGATGGCTTATCCTTCTCCTGAGAGCAGCTGGTGGATTTGAACCACATGCCCTCAGGATTGCAGAGCACCTTCTTAATACTTGACCACCAGAGCTCCCTAAAGTTTTGATTAGACATTGTAAATAATAATACTGTACAACTGTAATTAATGTTATAGAACAAAATATATATGAGTGATTGAATGAAAAGCAAGTTTTAAATAAATAAAGTTGATGGGGTGGGGGAAAGTCAGAATGGACTCAACAACAATTCGGTCTTTGTTGGGTTTGATTTGTCAATTCTCGTGTTGCCCAGGGAGAAATAAGAATCCAGGCAAATTATTTGTGCAATATAATAGCACTGATAAATGCTGATAATTTGTCTTAGTTGAGTAGGAAAACCATCACTCTAACCAGTTAAACGTTTCTATTCAGTGTGTGGTTATTGTTTGTTGTTATATTTTAATCTACTCTTGTAGCTACTGTGACTATCTTCTTTAGGGTCTTCCTGTTCTCTACTAATAATAATCTGCTTAATTTAGATGATGTCTGTCTTTAGAGATGGGACCAAAGTATGGGAGACAAAAATCTCACCATCCTTGCCTCTAAGAAGAATTTTGATTGTGCGTTATCTGGGATTAATTTGTTAATTCTTCTGGAAGTCCAGAAATTTATCATTATTAGGTGTGCTGGAGTCAACTACAACTCATAACACTATGAACACAAATAGAAACTTGCTCTATCATGTACCGTCCTCACAATCTCTACCATGCTCAAGCCCATCGATGCAGTCTCGTTAAGGGTCTTCCTCCCTGGCTTTGACACTTATTCCCAGGATGGTGCATTTTCCAAGGATTTGTCCCTTCTGCTCTAAGGAACACCTCAATTGTACTTCATTCAAGACAGATTTGTTTGTTCTTTGGATTGTTATTGTTGTGAACCATTGAGTCAGAATTGACCCATAGCTGCCCCTCCTGAGGGTTCTCAGAGGCATGAGAGGAGATTATCCATCCTTCTCTCAAAGAGCAGCTAGTGAATTCAAATTGTGTGCCTTCAGGATTGTTAGTATGTATAAAATTCTTCATCAACATGGCATTCAAAGACAGTGATTCTTCTTTGATTTTCCTTATTCATTGTCCAATTTTCAAAAGAATGTGAAGTAATTAAAAAAAAAAACAACCCATGGTTTCTCTAGAAGAAAAGAAATATAAGGACAAGAGCTGAAATCGAGGAGAGAGAAAATAGAAAAAAAACGTATTTGAAACCATCAATAAGACCAGAAGCTGGTTTTCTGAAAGGGTCAATAAAATTGACACACCACTGGCAAACTTCACAGAAGACGGAGGGTGGGGGGTGGGGGAGAAGACATAGATAACGTGATTAAGAAATGATAGAGAACAGAACAAAATGAAATTAAACGGATAATATAGGAATACTATGGAAAGCTATACACTGTTAAATTTGAAAACCTAGAGGAAATGAACAAATTCTTGAAACTCATGTTCTATCCATATTGACAAGGACACATATAGAACCCTTGAACCTATCGCAAAAGAAGAAATTGAAAAGGACATAAAAAGACTTCCCCTTAAGAAAAGTCCTGGACTAGATGGTTTCAGAGCTGAGTTCTACAAATATTCAGAAAGGATCTATCACCAGTTCTACTTAAAATATTTCAAAAAATTGAAAAAGAAGAAACACTCTCAAAGTCATTCTATGGATGAACCCTAATACCAAAACCAGGCAAAGATATTACGAAGAAAGAAAACTACAGACCAATATCTCTTTAAAAAATCCTTAACAAAATCCTAGCCAATAGAATCCAAAAGCACATAAAAAAATTAATTCACCACGACCAAGTGGGATTCATAACAGGTATGCAAGTATGGTTTAACATACGAAAAACAATCAACATAATTCACTATATTGACAAGTAAACAAGAACCATATGATCTTAGCAATTGATGCAGAAAAGGCATTTGACAAAATCCAGCAACACTCCTTCCTGATAATAACACTCTGCAAAATTGAAATAGAAGGGAATTTCCTCAACATAGTGAAAAGCAAAGGAATATAAATGGGAAAATCTGATTAGTTTTTATATTTATGTTACTTTGCTTTCCTTTAGACTATGTGAGTACATTGTATTTTTAAAGAAACTAAGGTTTATCCTATTTTCAGGAATCTTAAAAAGGAAAAATATATTTTAGAATCAATAGATTAGCTAAATAAATACTTTCCACTTATAATCACAATTTATTTAAGAGAAAGATAATGGGCTATTGTGAAAACTAAGAAGCAGAGGATTTTGGATGAAGTCCTCATGCTGCCACTTTATATGATGGGTGACTTTATGCGAGTCATAACCTCCTGTAATTGCATTTGTCTTTTCTATAACTAAGGCTACAACATATTCTAGAGACCTGTTGGTGTAAATTGGTTAGTGTTCTGGCTCCAAGGGAGAAAAATAGCAGGCAATCTGTTTTACTAAAGATTACAGCCTAGCAAACACAATGAAGCAATACCACACTGTCACATGGGGTTGCTGCGAGATGAAAACCAAGTGAAAGATGCCTCATAAATACAGGGCTAAACAAGGAATAGATTGTACCACTCTCTATTGTTTCACTAATTTCTGTGTTGAATTTTAGGACTTTTTAAATTTGTCACCACTTCTCAGCCTACTCTGAGTTGCAGAGTTTCCTCTTTAATTTACATTTTATTATTTCATTCTGATTTTTTACAAAATTATCACAGAATATGTAGGAATCATATTTTGGAAAATTTTTAACATAGAAATCATATAATCAATTATGTTCCATGGATATTTTAAAGAAGACTTATCAAAGTAGAAGACAAATTCATCTTTTATTATTATTATTAATAATGAATATTATTAATTTTAATTAAAATTGACAGAGATTTTGGATTTCCATTCATTCATTGTTGCACTTTTCTTCCTGCCCACTCCTCCTCTCCAAGTTTGTTCTTCTCTTTGAAAAATAAAAGGAAAATTCTTTCATTGTAATACAATCCCTCCCTCCAAGTCCTGTGTTCTGGCTCATGATATGACAATAATACCTAATCATATATCCCTTTTAAACAGTTCTCTCTCTTATCTGTTTCAATGCAGGATACATAATTTATCCCATCTTTCTTGGTCTCCACCCCGCCGCCCCCAACCCCTACATCAGTCCCATTTTTACAACAGCAGCATTGTGGAAAACTATCTGCAGAAAACTCAAGCAAGATCCACACCTCATTCAGTACAAAAAAAAACAACTCAAGGTGAATCATTGACCTAGGACTAAAACTAAGGACTATACATTTCATGAAAAAAAGCTTGGAAGAATTCTAGAAGTCCTAATCCACAACATAAACAGTCTTCCAAAAATCCTGAAAAATCTACAACTAGGAGAGGATAAAATAAATGAGTGGGACCTTTGAACAGTCAAATCCCTATGCACATCCAAAAACTTCTCCAACAGGATTAAAAAGGGAAGCCACAATCTGGTAAAAAAGTATTTGGTAATAACATGTCAGATAAGGGACTTATATCTAGAATTTATAATATACTCGAGCACCACAACAAGGTCAATGACCCTATTGAAAAAATGGGCACAGGCTATGAACAGACACTTCACCAAAGAAGACATTCTGATGGCAAACAAACACATGAATAAATGTTCAAAATCTCTATCTCTAAGAGAGATGGAAATAAAAACAATTATGAGATGTCATCTCAGAACAATAAGAGTAGCAAAATTTAACAAAACAGCAAACAGCAAGTGCTGGTGAGGTTGTGGAAAAACTGGAACCCTTCTTTACTGTTGGTGGGAGTGTAAAATGATACAACCACTATAGAAGGCAGTATGGTGCTTTCTCAAAAAGTTGCAAGTAGAAATACCATTTGACCCAGCAATTTCACTACTTGGAATATACCCAAAGAAACCATAACTACCACCCAAGAAGATGCACACCCATGTTTATCATGGCTTTGTTCACAATAGCAAAGAGTTGGAAACAACCCAAGTGCTCACC
The DNA here is from genome assembly GCF_000299155.1 of Elephantulus edwardii. Lineage (NCBI taxonomy): Eukaryota > Metazoa > Chordata > Mammalia > Macroscelidea > Macroscelididae > Elephantulus > Elephantulus edwardii. Next base: position 39,772,726 of record NW_006399753.1, read on the forward strand.
AACAAACAAATGGATAGAGAAGTTGTGGTATATTCACACAATGGAATACTACGCTGCATTGAATGACAAGGAACTCATGAAATATTATTCAAAATGGGTGACCTTGGAGTACATTATACTGAGTGAAATATCTCAGTCACAAAAGAACAAATTCATCTTTTTAGTGAGTTATCTGTGTTGATTATTTTGTCTAAGCCCAGTGTTTACCTATTTAGATTTACTCTATCAATGGTAAAAAAGCAAAAAGGGTATGACATTTTCCTGTAATAGTAATTTCTCAAGTATTTGTCTCTAACAATTTTTGTCACATTTATAATGTGTGATGTGAGCATTAAGATTATATTAAGATTAAAATTATGAAACAAAATCAAATGATTTTGTACTTTAGGTAATCTTTGTTCTGTTTTGTTTGTATTTTGACTTAAATTCTATTGGATCTGAGATTTATGTTAACATCGGTGTTTTCTATTTCCTTCATAAATCTTCCCCAATTATTTTCATTTACTTCATCATTTTGAGTCAGATTTCTGTAAGTATGACATGCTAAGTTTTACTATTTTGTTTGTTTTACCTCACCTACACCACCATTCAACACCCCTCTTGCCTTTTCCAGTCCTTGATATGATGGCTTAAGTATGAAGCCATCTGGATTTCTATGATTCTGAACACCTCATGCTGCTGCCAGTCTCTTATAATGTGGCTAGTATCACTTCAATTTAAAACTCTAAGTACAGCTGTCAGGTACAAGTATCAAGGACAGCTCCTTTCCTCAGAAGGTTTTGAGAAAAAGTCCTTTGTCTTGAATGTCAACTCCAGGATTGACTTCTTGTGTGTCAATGCTTCTTCTCTTCCATTTGCAGCCAGGTACTGATGCAAGAGGATAGTTTCCCAGGAGAGAGTGATGTGTCCTCTAGGACTGGCACATAACTGGTGATACTTTAATGTAAAAAGGTAGAATCAAACTAGTCAAGTCTATCTATTATCTCAACTAATAAGGGAGCTCTGGGGCACAATCAGCAGGGAGATAAACTGCCAACCGAAAAAGCCTCATCTCTGCAGGTTTGAATCCACCAGTGACTTCTAGGAAGAAAGATGGACAAACCTCCATTTATGTGATTTATAACCTGGAAAGCCCAATGGAAGGACAACCATGAGTTGATTCCAGATCAAGAGTAATGAATGAGTGAGTGACCATAATGGATATATTTTAGTTTATTTTTGGAAAAGTCTTTTATCATTTCTTTTTTTGACCTTTTTATTTCATGTTTGCCTTCATTTCTGTTGTTGTTGATTGCCATCAAGTTCAATACAACTTATAATGAACCCATGAACAACAGATGTGAACTCTGTCCTGCCCTGTGCCATCCACATCATCTCTGACACACTTGAGCCCATTGCTACAGTCACTGTGTCAATCTGTCTCATTGAGGTTCTTCCTCTCTTGCTGACCCTCCAACTTTCTAAACATAATGTCCCTGTCCAAGGAATAACCTTTATTAGCAGCACGCCCAAAATACGTGAAAGTTTTGTCATCTTTGCCTCCAATTAGCACTCTTTTTACCCCCTGTGATTTTCCATGGGATCTTCAATATCCTTCACCAATACCACAGCACAAAAGCATCAATTTTTTTTGCATGGTCCTGCTGTCAGACGCATATCAAGTAATAGAGAAGATGATGACCTGAATGAGGTGCACCTTAGTCTTCAAATTGCCAACAGTGCTCCTCAGTTCCTTTATCAACCAAATTTTATAGATTTTTATCCCACATGTTTCACACTACTAAACTGTTAGTAGACATTATAATAGATGGAGAAAATATTGAAACTGCCAATAACTTTATCTTACTTGGATCCACAATCAGTACACTCAGTATCAGCAGTCAAGAGATTAGGAGATGTTTTGCACAGTGAAAGGCTGTAGCCAAGGACCTTTTCAAGTTATTGAGGAGATATGATAATAGTTGAGGACAAAGTTGAGCTTGATTCAGACCAGTTTTTTCTATTACTTGACGTGCGGCTGTGAGTTAGTGGCATAATTCACTTGGGAGCCTCTTTGACAGTTCAAATTTACCAGTGTGTAGGTTTTCAACTTCTGAAAACCCAACGTAGTATCAGCTACGAATTGATTCTTCCTTGACATGATGCTTTTTAGCAAAGAATATACAAAGATATTTATCTAAAAATATGTTTTTTCTTCCTTTTTCTATCAGAGAATATGGAATAATTAGAAGAAAACTTTGGCAAGCACACTCCCTCCCCCATCATTTTTGTGTATTTCACACTCTCTCATCCCTCCTGGTTTTTGGGGTTCTGCGAGTGAGCTCTACATACTCCCAAGGCCAACAACTCTCCTGAGCTCCAAATTCTATTTTTCGTTATGTTGCCAACTGAAAGGCAAGTGATTCAAAGTCACCAGCTACTTTGTAGGAACAAGATGAGCAATATCTATGTGAGTACAGTCTCCAAAAATCAGCTGGAGGGTAAATTATGAGTTGTGGAGGATAAAACTCAATGGAAAATAGTTTGAGTTTGCATTTTTTATTTAAATGCATTGTTGTTGTTGTTGTATTCTGTCGAGTCACAACTCAAAGCGACCCTATTAACAACAGCCTTATGCCCTGCTCTATCCTGTGCCAATCTTACTGTCTCTGACACACTTACTCCTATTACCCCAGTCAATCAATCATTCCATCTTATCAAGGGTCATCCTCTCTTGTGATGTCCATCCACCCTCCCAAGCATGACATCCCTTTCCAAGGACTGGTCCCTCCTTGCAACATGCCCAAAGTATGTCAGACGAAGCTTCAAAGCTTTAGAATCCTTGCCTCTAAGGAGCAGTCTGGATTCATCCTCTCTAGGAAGAACTTGTTTGTTCCTCTATTAGTCCATGGAATATTTAATCATCTTCTCCAGCACCACAGCATAAAAACATCAATTACCCTTCTGTCATCCTTAGTCATTGCCCAGCTTTATGACACATAGCAAGTAAATGCAAAGATCATGGCCTGGATCAGGAGTTAGTCTCCAGACTGACATCATTAGTCTTCAGTATTTTGGAGAGGTCTCTGAAAGCAGACCTTCTCAATACAATTTGTCTTTTAATTTCCTGGCTGCTGGTACCAAGAGTGTTGATTGTGAAGCCAAGCAAACTAACCCTGTTAACAATCTCAATTTCTTCACCATATATCATGATGCTGCCAATTGGCCCAGTGGTGAGAATCTTTATTTTCTTGATGTTGAGCTTCATTCTATATTGAAAGCTGCAATCCTGACCTTCTGCAGCAAGCACTTCAGATTCTCCTCAGTTTCAGCAAGCAGGGTTGTGTCATCTGTGTAATACAGATTGTTGATGAGTCTTCCTCAAATCCTGATGCTACATTTCTTCTCATATAGCCCAGCCTCCCACATAATCAGTTCTGCATATAGATTGAAAAGGTATGGATATAGGACACACCCCTGGCATATACCTTTCTCAATTTTGAACCATGAAGTATTTCCTTGCTCTACTCTGATGACTGCCTCCTGGTTCAAGAGTAGGTTATGCATAAGCACAGTCAAGTGTTCTGAGATTCCTATTGTCTCAGAGTTAGCCACAGATTGTTGAATCCTCACAGTTAGATGATTTTGCATAGTCAATGTGAAATAGACTTTACTGTATAGGTAGTTGCCGTAACTATATAAGGAAACCTTTTGTAACAAATGGTGCTAGAACCAGGTATGAAAGAATTAATGAACACCCACCACATACCATACAAATCTAACTGTAAAAGGTATGTGTATTTCCTAAAAGAATGAGATATTCCCAGTCCTTGAGTTGACTAATATTTTTAGAGCATACATGAAACATAAATCATAGAAAGAAAAGGAATGTTTATTAATTTAAAATACTAAAAACTAGAAACATGTTGTTGTTGTTGTTGTTGTTAT
>NW_006399753.1:39780939-39787607 GCF_000299155.1 Elephantulus edwardii
GCACTTATTTCCTGCTTCACCATCCCACAGGATATCCATCCACTTCTACCCCCTCACTTCACATCTATCTCCTTTTCACCAGCCCTCCATCTAATAACTTACATATGAAGCTTCCATGGCTTCTGTGAATCCCCATCCATAGCATCAATAATACAAAACCAGTTCCCATGAGGTAAGACGTGACCTCCAGGCTCCTATGCCTCCTATTCATCTGAACAACAATCTTACTGCTTGGCCAGGTCCAAACTCCAATGTGATAGCTCACAAACCACACAGAACCATATTGGGGGAGTTAAAGGTTATAATTCAGATTAATAAAAAAATTTGGTCAAAACAGTTCCCAGTATGTGAACACAGGCACCTCAGCCCATTTGCATAGTCCCATCTATCTGCATAAGCACATCAAATAAGAGTTAGAGAAGTCATACTAGAAAATAAATGCCATAATATCCTTCTTCAAGGATTATGGCCCCTCCTGACAACACGCCCAAAGTATATGAGACAGAGCTTCAGAATACTAACCTTAAAGGAGAAACTTGTTTTTGTTATTACAACTCATAGCCACCCTATGTACAACAGCTCTGAACACTGCTTTATCTTGAACCAGTTTCATCGTCTCTGACACACCTATCCCCATTACCCCAGTCACTGAATCAATCCATCTCTTCCAGGGTCTTCCTCCCTTGTACTGTCCCTCCATCCTTCCGAGTATGGTGTCCTGCTCCGAGAACTGGTCCCTCCTAGCAACATGCCCAAAGCATGTTAGACAGAATTTCAAAATCTTTACCTCCAAGAAACAGCCTTGTATCTACCCTCTCCACGACAGACTCGTTTGTTCTCAACAAACCTGCAAGGTAGATTATATCTCAAGGTCAAGAAAACAAACATTCTTACCACTGGCATGATAGGCAATACCATGATAGATGTGGAAAAGATTAAAGGTATCAATGATTTCATCTTATTTGGGTTCACAATCAACTACCTTGGTATAGCAGTCTGGTAATCAGGAGACGCACTGCACTCACAAAATCTGCAGTCAGGGGCTTCTCCAAATTATTGAGCAGCGGTGTCAGTTTGAGAGCTAAAGTGTCTCTTATTTAGGCCACGGTCTTTCTCATCACTTGCTATATGAGAACTGAACAATAAATAAGAACAACAAAAAAGAATTCCTGTTGTAGAAGAGTACTTAATATCCCATACACAAATAAATATATCTCGGAGAAAGTGCAGCCAGAAAGTGCAGTGCTCCTTGGAAGCAAAGATGATGACGCTTCATTGCACATACTTTGTGCATGTTGCTAGCAGAGGCTATTTCTTGGAGAGAGAAATAAAGCTTTGAAAGGTGGAAGGATGAGAGAGAGAAGACCCTCAACTAGATGGATTGATACAGTGCCTCTTGCAATGGGCTCAAGTGTGTCAGGAAATGTGAGAACGGCATAACATAGGATTGGGTTCAGATCTATTGCTGTGGTTTGCACTTGATGACATTTAACGTCAAAAAACCATATTGGTAGTTGTGATCAAAAAGGTAGATATATTTAACCTCTGTAAAAACTGTAGAATTCTTAGAGTAATTTTCCAGTATGCTGTGGAACTGAAGAAAATCTAGCCTGTCAAAAGTGTCACTATTTTAATTAAAATATCACAGTGGTGTCAGAAATCCTAAAAATTGGGTTTTTGCTAGCCATTTTGTTGGTCTTTAGTTACCTTAACTAGAGACAAATGGTCTTGAAAATCATCAACTGCTGTGGAATCAATGTAATAGAACACTTTCAATAGTGTGAGAGTTAGCAATAGAAGGATTTTGAGGACTCTGATGATGGTGGTGAAGAGTAGGTAAAGAGATTGTGGTCCTGTTTTGAAGAGACTATGTCAGGGTATAACCATAGAAAACTTGCATTTCTGTTAAAGGTTTTGTTTGCTGGATGACTGAGGAAAACAGAGGTTTCTTGCATGTGTGCTACTGAACTGAACCAAAAATGTCACTAACTGAAGAATTGTGCTTTGTTAATCTGGTTTAAGATTTCTGGGATAGACCCAGATTTGCATTGTGTTATTCTTTGTCCTCCGCCCCCAATTTTCCAATCTGTTTCTTTCTCTAGTAAACCCCACAAATGTGAGTAAAGTCTGTGAGTTAACAGTGAACTAACAGACCCAATGATTGATAGAAAAGCACAGGTACATGTGTGTATGAGGAGGTGTCTAACCAAGCAGCTATTTCTTTGGGACTGTGGATATTATACAGTCCCCATTTTTTGAAGTGAGCCAAAGTCAGACTCAGTCTCCCTAATGTTATATCTTTTATTTTTTAAGTGTTATTCCTTTCAAAATCACCATACAGTATTTTTTATAATCCAGCAAGCATCTAAAAGACACTGAAAGGAGCAATTACCAACACCAATAAACAACGCTATTACTATTTAAATTGTATGGGAGGTTTTCTAAATTAATAGAAAATATAGACATGTAAATGATAACAGCTTCCTCTTTGATGAGATTGAAGGACTTTTTAATTGGCAGGAACACACATTTTGATACTTTCCCCCCATTTTATTATATATATTTAGTTCTGGAATAATTAGATTTTGATATTTTCTCCCCCATTTTATTATATATATATTTAGTTCTGGAATGATTCTCTTTCCTTTTTTCCCTTTGTATTACACAAAATTCCCCAAAGCAATTCAAGATATCAGAATATGTAAATCTGGAAACATTATTTTGAGCATCAATACATTTTATAGACACTTTTTTTCTGAGAAAGTTTACTCTGTTATTAGCAATGACAAGAAAAAATTATAGTCCACTTGCTAGCTCTTTAAATTATCCAATTTATGACCATTTAGTGGAAAAGTTACCTCTGTTATCATTTAGCTGTGTTATATCCTTTCTAATTGATTAAATCAGAAAGTTGTTTAATATTTTGTTTAATCAAGGATTACCAAATATAACTAAAAAAGTAAAAATTATTGCCATGGAGTTGGAACTGAATCCTAGCAAACTCCTATGGTATTTCAGAGATTATATCTCACATGGAAGGTTACCCATCTTTCTTTTGTGCAGCAGCTTGTGGATTTGAACCAAATTCTTTTGGAATTACAGCCCAATTCTTATATCACTAGAAATTCAGATATAATCAACACATTGGTTGTGTTTGGTGCTGTCCTGTCAATTCTGACTTGCACTGTCCTATGTGATGGAACTGAATTACTCAGTAGGGTTTACAAAGCTGCAATATTTTTAGAGAATTCTAATGACAAAATGCATAGGGGATTGCACTGCTCTCCCAAAGGCCATGCTTCTCTGACAGCATGAATTGGCATCTCTGTAAAGCCAGTGGAGACAGACTCAGGTTTGAATCTATTCTGACTTTCTGCAGTGAGATTGAAGATGGCATAGCCCATAACAAGTTGTGCTGCTAGCCTGAAGACTACATCACCCTGGTAGTTTAAATCCACTAGCTGCTCCTCAGGAAAAAGATGGGCCCTCTCCACCATAGGCACTCTCCTCCTCAGTGATTTGCGGTTGCAGAAACCCAGAGGAAGGTCAGCTATGAGTTGATTCCAACTTGAAAGCACTGATCTGTTGTTGAATTCTTATGGTTTTTATCCCACAGAGGGGATTGGTGGGTTAAAACTATTGAACCTTCCTGTTAGTAGCCTAATACTTAAACATTGCATTACCAGAAGCTCATCACTAAGAAGCTCTTAGCTAGCATATAGTACTTTCAATAAATACAGGGGTTTCCCCCCCCTATATTTGATTAAAGATCCAATTTAGCACTTATGGACTATAGGTGTGTTATTATATAGCTTATAGCAATAGCCCTTGCTTATTTTTGTGTATATATGGGGAAAACATTGATAATTATTTGGAACTTTATGTTGAAACAAAGCCCCAGGCTATTTCAGCAAACAGATTCTGCCCTTAATATGCCCACCAGGTAATGCCAAGAAATCTGGAGAGAAACTACCTGGCCAACTGACTGGAAGAGTTATATATTTATTCCTATTTCAAAAAAAGATGACCCGACTATATATGGACGTTATATCCTAGGCAAACAGATCCTGATGAATATTACTTTTTAAAAAAATGACTGAAACAGAGAACTCATATGTATAAGCTGTTTTAAAAAATGCCATGTCACTAGAGACATAATAGCCAACAATAGATTGATCTTGAACGAAAGCAGAGAGTAGTTGCTGTTGTTTCTGTTGTTGTTGTGGTCCATCAAGTCGAGTACAACTCATTGCTATCCTATGAACAAAAGATCTGAACTTAGTCCTGTCCTATGACATCCTCACACTTCCTGACACACAAGAGCCCATTGGGGCAGTCACCTTGTCAATCTACCTGGTTGAGGGTCTTCCTCTCCTTCATCAACCCTCCACCCTTCCCAGAATCATGTCCCTCTCAAAAGAAAAAGGAATAGCCCCACCTAGCAATATTGTCCAAAGTGTGTGAGGCAAAGCTTCATCATTCTTGCCTCCAAAGAGCACTCCAGCTTCACCCTCTCCAAGACATAATCTGTTCGGTTATTTTGGCTGTCTATGTTCCGTGCTCTTCCCCAACACCAGATTCAAAAGTGTCAATTCTTTTTCTGTCATCCTGATTCATTTTCCACGTCTCAGATGCATAGCTAATATGTCAGTTCTTAAACTGACATCCCTACTCGTCAGTAATTTGGAAAGGTCCCAAACTGCAGATTTTCCCAGTACAATGTGTCTCCTTATTTCCTAACTGCTAATACCAAGGTTATTATTAATTGTGGATTCAAGCAAGATGAAGCTTTTGACAGTTTCAATCTCCTCTCCACCCTTAATGACACTGTCTGTTGGTCCAGTGGTAAGAATCTTTGTTTTCTTAATATTGAGATGTAATTCATACTAAAGGCTGTATTCCTTTATCTTCTGCAACAAGTGCTTCAAGTCCTCCTCACTTTCAGCAAGTAAGGTTGTGTCATCTGCATACTGCAGGCTATTGATGAGTCTCCCTCCAATCCTGATGCCACATTCTCTTCACAGAGTCCAGCTCCTCAGTAATTTGCTCAGCATATAGACTGAACAGGTATGGAGATAGAATACATTCTTGACACACTCCCTTCCTAAGTCCAAACCATGGAGTGCTCCCCTGCTCCATTCACACAACATCCTCCTGGTCAAGGTATAGGTTCCACATGAGCACAATCAAATGTCCTGGGATTCCCATTCTTCTCAATGTCAGCCACAACTTGTCAAATGCTGTTGCATAGTCAATGAAGCACAAATAGATGTTCTTCTGGTATACCTTATTTTCAGCCAGGATTCATCTGACATCAGCAATGTCCCTGGTGTCATGGCCTCTTTCAAATCCCACTTGAACTTCTGGGAATTTCATGTACTGTTTCAGTAATTTTTAATGACTTTTAGCAGTATTTTGCTTGATGCCTTTGAGCTGTGGTGTTGGAAAAGAGCACTGAACATCGAAGAGGATGAACAGATATGTCTTGGAGAAAGTGGTGCAGCTGGAGTGCTCTTTGGAGGCAAGAATTATGAGACTTCACCTCACACACTTTAGACATGTTGCTAGGAGGTGCTTTTCCTTGGAGAAAGACATGATGTTGTAGAAGGGGCAGCGTTGGCGAAGGAGAGAAAGACCCTCAACTAGGTGGATTGACAAGGTGACTGCTGCAATGGACTTTTGTGTGTCAGGAAGTGTGAGGATGGTCCAGCACAGGACTGGGTTCAGATCTTTTGTTCATAGGGTTGCTATGAGTCGTACTGAACTCAATGGCATCTAACAAGAAGATAGAGATAGAGATATGTTATGTTGTTGTTGTTGTTATTTACTGTTGGTCAAGTCGCTTGTGACTCATAGCGACCCTATGTACAACAGCCCTAAACCCTGCTCTGTCCTGTGCCAATCGTATTGCCTCTGACACACCCATCCCTATTACCCCAGTCACTGAATCAATCCACCTCATAGAGGGCCTTCCCCTCCTGCACTGTCCCTCCACCTTACCAAGAATGATGTCCTTCTCCAAGGACCGGTCTTTCCTCACAACATGTCCAAAGTATGTTAGACGAAGCCTCAGGATTCTTGCCTCCAAGGAACAGCCCGATTTAACCATCTCTGGGGTAAATCTGTTATATATAGATAGTATAATTTCTTTTTCAGAGTCATTAATATTTTATACATATATCATTAAAAATGAGATCCATCTGATTTTATTTAAAGATTGGCTTGTTAAATTTGCATTTGCAATACATGTAGACATTTACAATGAGACTATCACATAATGATATTCTTAAACAAAATAGTTTAAAACTCCAGTCAATTTGTGTGTATACAAATCAGCATATCTGTAGTTATGTATGTTTGAATATTTATTATGAAATCAAATCATGGATGGAGGGTGCAAATTAAAAATTTGTAGAACTGAAAAACCTTTAATTATTGTTATAATTGCTATATCTTACAGATAGAAATATTCCCTTCACTGCCTAACACATACCTCTTTTACAGTAGGTTGCATGGATATCCTATAAATGGCTATAGAGAAGTATATTCTTTAGGAAGGAATAGTGTACTTTCTCACAATCCAACATTTGTTGTTGTTATGTGCCGCCGTTTCCGACTCATAGCGACCCTATGCACAACAGCTCTAAACCCTGCTCTATCCTGCGCCA
>NW_006399753.1:39787707-39788260 GCF_000299155.1 Elephantulus edwardii
CTCAATACTCTGCCATTCTTACAATCTCTACCACGTTCAAGTCCATTGTTACAAGCATGGTGTCAATCTGTCTCATTGATGATCCTCTATATCATTAATTTTCTACTTTTCCAATCATGATGCCTTTTTTGAAGATCTATCACCTGCTGAAAACTTAACCAAAGTATAGGAGATTAAATTTCACCATCCTCACCTCTAAGGAGCACTCTGGTCGTCCTTCTTCCAAGATGAATATGTTTATTATTTGGCTTAGTCATGCTATCTTCAATACTCTTTGACAGTACTGAAAGATATCAATTCTTCTCCCATCTTGTTCAATCATTGTGTCACTTGCATACCAATCAGTTGAAAATACTGTGGCTGGGGACAAGAGTACCATAGTATTTAATCTAATTATTTTGTTCTTTAACTTTTTAGAAAGGCACTTGACAAAAGATTATTCCAGTTAAACACATCTAATTTACTGACCACTGCTACCATGTACACTGATTGTGGATCTAGACAAAATTAAATCATTAACAACTTCCAGCCTTTTTTCCATTTATCATAATAT
>NW_006399753.1:39797170-39803172 GCF_000299155.1 Elephantulus edwardii
TCTGGTATTCCCTGCTTTAGCTAGCCAAAAATTAGCTGATTTTTACAGATAATAAGAGTTAATAGTTTTTACAGATAATAACATGAGTTGGTTTTTCATGATAATGAAGTTTAAAAAAAAAACCACCTCCACTCATTTGTGTTAGCCATTTGATTATTTACTAAAAGTAAATAGTTATATGCTCTATCTAAAATGAATATCCATAGTACACCATATATCACCAAATATTATAAGGTTAGAAGAAAGGAAGACACTAATAAAATACATCAAAATTTTACATCTTATTATACAAAATTTTAGGGTATTTAGAGAAGTTCTGATGAAAATGGACTGCTAATCCTTCAGAGGCTTGATTCTCTTTATTCTAAGAAATTAAATGTATTCTTTTATAGATGGAGTTAGAATAGAAAGTACCATACAAAATAGAATTATACAAAAAGGCAAAGCATTATATTTGTAATTTTTATAGTATGTATATTACAAGTAATTGCTGCCTTTAATGAGTAGCATTAAAATTGTAAAGGGAAATAATCTTCAGTCCCTTTGTAAGTAGAGTGCGAAGAATAAATGAACAGGCACTCTGCTATGCATATATCAGGCTTTGGATATTAATTTACCTTCTTTATAAAAAAACACACACAAGAAAAAATTGTCTGGAATAGCTGTTCCAGAAATGTAATATATGAAATATAAATGTAGGATTTAAAGTAATATATTGCAACAATTTATTTTGGAAGAAAAATTTATTTTCTTTTCAACAATGATTAGTAGTAAATGCTGCTCATTTTACTTAGTTGCTTGCATTTATTATTTCTTTTTAAGACTTTTCTAAGTAGACAACAGACTTGGTAAAAGTAGCACTATATTAAAATAGATGATGTGCTTTACAGCACGTGGCTTGCTTTCAGAGGTCCCTACCACTTGTCTGCTATCTGAACTCTCACCACCGGAAGGATACATCTAAACATCAGTGCTTCCAGAAGTGAAGACATAAAGCAGCTGCATACATTTGAAAGATAGGATTTTAAATATTCTATTTTGTACAACTCATCCTGAAATTTAAAAAGCAACATGTATTTTATTCCTTCAGATTAAATGTTCTAGATCATGATGTAACTCTTATTCCATGTTTTCATAAGACAATATTTTTTTTATATTTATGGGGGGAAATCCTAAATCTTGAAACATCATATTTAATAATATTTCACAGGTTACCATTTGATTCATCAATTCCACTACTAGGCATATGCCCTAAAGAAATAAGAACTGCCATTCAAAAAGATGTATACACACCCATGTTAATTGCTGTACTATTTACAATAGCCTATGCAGCACTGAAAAACAATGAACGTACAAAACATTAGATAACATAGATGACCCTGGAGGACATTATGCTGAGTGAAACATCCTCAGTAACAAGAGGACAAATACTGCAGAGCACCACTGTTATAAAGCAGCTTTGACATGGGGGGGCGTGAGAGGAAAATAGGATAAGAGTGGATAGATAATAAACATTCCACTGGAATAGATGAAGGAAAGAATTGTTTAAAAGGAGTATATGATTAGGCATTATGTATAAGACAACAGCCCAGAATAAGAGGTACATTAAAAAGAAGACTGGAGGGAAAGGGGAGGAAATTGTGCAACAAATTTGTGTAATCTGTATAATGCACATTGTTGCTGACTCTTCTTCCATTACTGAGGCCATTTTCTTCTTTATATGACCAAAGACTAGATGAGTAGTGGGATGATGTCAAGAACATCATCTATGAAAGAAGGAAAAGGTTTACCAATTCAAAAAGAAAAGAAAGATCAAAATAAGTATCAGAAGAGAGTCTGAAACTTGCACTAGAATCTCGGGAGACCAAAAGAGATAGTCAAGTTAAATATAGACATTAGAGAACATAGATATTTCCAAAATTGTTACTGAAGGAAAAATCATTAGTTTAATTAATTAATTTAATGAAAAATCATTAAAGGAATAATTAGATAACAATATTTACTCTCAAGATTAATTTTAATACACCTTATTTTATCTCACTGAAGAAATGCAAGTTTTCAATTTGGAGTTTAAAATATAAGAAGAACATTTATCTCTTGCTTTTTATTTTATTGTTTTTTATCTAATTTTATCTTCATCTTTCTGTAGTCCATGGACAGTCAGTGTATCTCTAATTATAAGACATTGTTCACTTTAATTCATTCAGCATTTTAACGTATTGTTTTTGAAATATTTTTGTTGCCTCCTCTCTTAAATGCATTTATGCCATTTTCTCTAAGCTTTAGACCATCTAATTATCAGAATGGCAGTATGTAGACAGCACATGAAGAAATGAGTCATTCATCCATTTCCCATCTTTTGTTTTCATTGCTGATTGAAGGGTTCAATAAATTACTATGGCTCATAATGACAATGAAAGTTAAACACTATTTTTATCCATTCAGCTGGATTTTAAATACAACATATGGACTCGTCATTCTTTCACAGACAGAAACTCTGAAAATTCTTGACAGCTTATAATCTTTCCTCTCTTATTCACAAGTGGAAATGATTATACTTACAAGCAGGAACTTTGCACACTAATTTTTGAATCAACTTTCAAAAACACAACAACCCATAACAATTAGTGTGCTTTATGGATTTTGAAAGAAATTTTTCTTTCAGTGAATAATGTATTTTGTGTTGAAAGATTGAACTTATTATTCCTTTAACATAATTTAAAGAATAAAATGCATCTAACTTTTTAAGATAATGGTTTTATTTAATAATATAATTGTCTCAGAATAAAGTTGAATCAAAATGTTAGAAAGTCCATTATATACATAACCTTATTTTTTACTGTAGGGGAGAAATACTCGAGTCGGAAACGACTCGACGGCACATAACAACAACAACAACAACAACAACAGGGGAGAAATACAAGATTCCAGACAACTCAGTCTGAATTGCACTAATGCCCTTCATAGTATTATTTCTCATTGCATTTGTCACCATTTGAAACATATTGAGATATTCACTCAAGAACTTGATTTTTTCCAATTAAAAGAAACATTACAAAAGAAAGCAGACTTTCTTATTCACTTCTTTGGTCTCAGTTCTGAGTGTAGTATGTGATTTATCAAGTAATATGATTCCCCAATGAGATTAAACAAAATGAAAGAAAAGCCCATTGTCATGAATTTTGTTTAACATTAGTCTGTATGTTATTACTATTTTTCATACATAGGAACTCTGACAACTGATTTTGACTGGAATTCATCATGGATTTCTTTTTTCTGACAGTTGTATTATTTTGTGTGTTTTGTGTATGTGTGTGCATATATATGTAATCATTCCTTATTGTTACCTTTGAGTGTCATCAGGTCAGAATGGACCCATAGATGATCTTCTAGGTTTTCAGAGGCAATAAATCACACAGGAGTTTATTGCTCATGTTAGGAATGATGTGTATGTAGCCATTTCTTAGTTGTTGATAGATAAATGCATAGGTAGATTGATAGAAATATACATGAATCTATATTATGAATTAGAATGTAATTTGCAAAATGCAGGATTTTTTAATATCTTCATCTTTCAGTTATAGAACTTCTACTTGCATATTTATTAAATTAAAAATAGAATTGTGGGTACTTGCTGTTGTTAGGTGCCATTGAGGCAACTTTGACTCCTGGTAACATTCTGAACAACAGATCTGAGTCTTGCCCTATTCGCATCATCTTCATCATCTCTCATATGATCAAGTTCATTAACAATCATTGTGCAAATTCATCTTGTTGAGGGTCATCGTCTCTTTCTCTCAACCTCCACTTCTCCCTGCATGAAGTCTTTTTCAAGACTTGTCCCTCCAGACAACCTGCCAAAACATATGAGATGAAGTTCCACCATCTTTCCTCCTAGGAGCACACAATTTGCACTTCCTCCAAGGAGCACACAGTTTACACTTCCTCCAAGGTAGACTTGTTTGTTCTTTGGCAGTCTGTGAGATATTCAGTACTCTTCTCCAACACCACAGTTCAAAGACATTGTGTAGGATATTCTCAGATTATCAACAGTCCATATTCATAATGAGATCACAACAGAGAAAATAAAATGTATCATCTAAAATAAAAATACATTTTAAAAAACAAAATTTGCCTGGTAGAAGTTCAAAGTTCCTTTTTAGGAACTCAGAAAACGCTTGAAAAGAAGAGTCATCATTAGGTGTACATTTGTAGTGTAGGTAATAGAAATTTGTAGTTTCTAAAAGGCTCAATTACTGTATAGTATCTTATGGATATTGTCCTGATTATAAACTAGTTCATCCTGGTGCTCCCCTCCCCATTCTTGAATTGACCATGTCTCACTTTTTGTTTAATAAAAAAATCAGTGGTTCTTTTTTGATGAGTAATAAATGTTTACTTATTTATACAGGTTAGGCAATTGACAAAAGGACAAATAAATAATACAAAGTATCTAATGGAAATACTAACAAATCCCCTTATATGAAGTTGATTGTGACATAGTGATCCTCTATGGGGTTTCATAGTCTATAGCTCTTGTGGAATTCAACTGCTAGTGGATTTGAACTCCTTACTTTGCAGTGAACATCACAATATATTATTCACTGATGGAAATACTATATTTTATATTAGAATAACTTCCAATTTCTTAGATGCCATATGAGAACTGAGGCACAAACTGAGATTTGTCCACCAATGTTCTTAGCAGCATTATTCACCATTGCAAGAACATGAAAACAGCCAAAATGTCCAACCACAAACTAATGGATTGAGAAACTTTGGTACATTCACACTACGGAATACTATGCAGCAGGCAGGAGCAATAACTTTGTAAATTATTACCTGACTTGGGAGGGACTGGAGAGCATTGTGCTGAGTGAACTAACTCAATCCCACAATAATAAATATTGTATAATACCATTATTGTAGAAGGAGTATAAGGATCCAGGAGGGGTGGGAAAGGCTAGAAGCAGAAGGATGTGGATGTGCAGGGGGAGGAGGTGATTAATCATTGGGTTGTACAATTTGACGGATGCTGGGGTAAGGGAAATGGAAAGAATTTGCTCTAATTTGTATTAGAATTTTGCAAATAAACTAGTGAAAAAGGCAGAAAAAGTCAACTTGGGGAGGGGGAAGAAAAGGAGAGGGGATAAAATGTGAAACAATGAATGAATGAAAATCTAACTTTTCTGTAAACTTTTGTTAAAATGGCAAAATAAAAATTTTTATTTCAAAAAAATGAAAGAAAAAAGTGGGCTCTTAAAAAGAATATCTACTTAATTTTAGAGAAAAAGATACTGTATATAAGAAGAATATAATTAAAATAAGAGAGAATAAAGAATAATAAATATCAGAGTATTAAATGAGTACATGGAGATTTGTATCATTCAGAAATTCTTCTTGGCTCTAACTAACAGCTCACTCCCTAGCACATACACAGTGAAATATTAGCTTAAACATCTGTGGAAAAGGGTCTTGTTTTAAAGAAATCTGAAGATAGGCAGTTTCAGAGTGGGATAAAAAGTTCGTATGTCATCAGTTGACCAGGCTCACTTGAATTTTTTGATTGCTAGATTGGAAGCATCATTACCTCATGCTTGCATAAAGTCTCTGGGATTACAGACACTATGTCTGTATTTTAAAAAGCAAAGGGTGAACTTCCAGGGGCAGAAAAAAGAAGCTTGCCACCTGTGCAAGGTTTGGTTGGTTTGTTGTTTCATGGTTGTTGCTTTTTTTTTTCTTTCTTTCTTGTATCTCATTCTGTTTTACCTCACTGGCTCATATCACATTAGATAGGATTCAAGCCATGCTTAGCTATAAGTGAGTGTAGGAGTGCAGGGGTTTTTATTTATTTCACATATTGTAGAAACTTATACTTGGGCCAGGAGGCAGTCGTCAGAACAGAGCAAGGGAACACGGCATGGTTCAAAATTGGGAAGGGCGTACGCCAGGGATGCATCCTATCTCCATACCTTTTCAACCTATATGCAGAACAGATTATC
>NW_006399753.1:39805464-39814173 GCF_000299155.1 Elephantulus edwardii
CTCTTCCAGTCAGTTGGCCAAGTGGTTGTTCTCCAGATTTCTTGGCACAACTTGGTGAGCACATCCACGGCGGCATCTGTTAGCTGAAATATGTCAATCCAGGTAATATTGTTTACCACATGATATTGCAGAACACTTCTTCAATATTCTAGTTATTTTTTTTCCCTCTTAGTAAATCAAAGAATAGTGATCTTTGAGTTTATATTCACTTTGCAAAAATCTTCTCTCTTTTCAATTTGGGAGCTGTTATGGTCCATGTATACAAGACAGTGAATCTGAATGTAGGCATTTAGACATACAAATAGAGGACAACTATAGCACAGATGCCACAAGATTCCTTGCTTCAATCAACTCCTAAGGAGACCTTCCCTGGGATGTGGGCAGGGACCCTGAGTTTGAGTAAATGTGCCTTACATGCAAATCTTACATTTCTTATCTTTTGTTTCCTATAGTAGCTTTTCTTTTTATTTTCTGAAACCTCCTTAGAAGGAAAAGCCTAGTATTTGGATTTTCCTGTCAGTTTGTCCCTTCTAATAAACTTCCACCTCACTCCAGAGGCAGTGTCTACATTTTCTGCAGGAGCAATATGTTGTTCTCTGTTTAAGAAGAACAGTTAATAATGATTTCATGCTAATGGACATGAACTCAGAGTAAGGCACAGCATTATTTATTTTTGTCTTCAACTACCCATTAGATTGGTGTGTTTCCATTGAGTTTTACTTTAACTATACATCCACTATAGTTAGAACATCTAGCTCAATATAAAGACAATATACCCTTTGTGGCAGTGTACTTATTTTGCATGCATTCTACCAGTTCACAACCTTATTTTCCAAATGAATTGCCACTATAGTGATTGGTCTTTTCTTAAAATTTTTTTTCTCGTATTGTATTTCAGTAAAAAAAACACCCTAATATGTTATTACTAGTAATGCGGAAAAGCTTAAATACAATATTAAACACATGAATAACATAAAAGAACAGCAAAAAAGTTGCAACAGTATCTTTCCAGAAGGAAAAAAGAGATTATATAGATCAAAGTTTCATTAAATTCAAATTAAAAAATTTATTACAAATGAAACTGAAAAATGTATTTTTGTACACTCAGTATTGATAAGTATTCTCTTGTAGAACACAGTTTGATTTAAAATTCCTGTGATTTGGTGATATGAATTTTACAGGTTTAAAAATGTATTCCTGTGATTCATTAAGCAAATAAGCAATAATACATTTTTTCAAGTATAATTATAAAAATGGGAAAAGAGAAACAATCAAAATATCTAAAACTATGGTTAAATAAGAAAGTTCAATAGAATGTAGAGCTACATTAAAGAAATAATTAAAAATACTTAAAAGGCAAGACAATTTTCTCAGGGTATATTCCAAGTAATGGAATAGCTGGGTCAAATGGAAGTTCTATATTCAGCTTTTTTAGGAAGTGCTAACCTGCCGTCCAGAATGGTTGCACCATTTTACAGTCCCACTAACAATGTATAAGAGTTCCTTTCTCCTCACATCCTCTCCTACATTTATTACTTGCTGCCCTGTTAAACTTTGTCACTATTAGTGGCGTGAGCTCCTATCTCATTGTGTTTTGACTTGCATCTCTCTTATTGCAGGTGATTTTGAGGATTTCTTCATGTGTCTGTTTGTGATTCAAATATCCTTCTCTGTAAAAATTCTTTCCGTGTGTTTTGTTCATTTTGTAATTGAGTTGTCGATCCTTTTTTTGTGGAGGGCCGGGAGTATTCTGTAAGCTTCTGTTATATAACTCTTGTCTGAGATGGTATTACCAAAATGTTTGTTCCCAGTCTGTATATTTTCTTTTCACCCTGTTGGAAAAAAAATGTTGATGCACACGTGGAAATGGAGATTTGTGCACCAACATTGATAGCAGCATTATTCACCATCACAAGAACATGGAAACAGCCCACATGTCCAACCACAAATTAATGGAATGAGAAATTATGGTACAGTCACACAGTGGAATACTATGCAGCATGCAGGAACAACGATTTTGTAAATTACTACCTAATGTGAGAGGGATTGAAGAGCATTATGTTGAGTGAAATCAGTCCCAAAAGGATAAATATTGTATAAAACCATTATTGTAGCATGAGTATAGGATACAAGAGGGGTGAGGGAGGATGGAAGTAGAGGGCTGAGAATGTGCATGGGGAGGGGAGATTAATCATCAGGTTGTACAATTGATGGGTAGGGGGTGAGGAAAATTGAAAGAATCTATTCTCAAAAACAATGTATTCAAATTTTGTAAATAAGCTAGTATAAGATAAAAAATAAAGAGAACTTTCACAGAAGAAAAAGATGCAATTTTTAAGGAAAAGTCAAGACTAATGCTAACAACATATTAAGTAAAACAAGCAAGATTTTAAATTTACTACAAAATTTTCAACAGAAGCCATACTCAATCCTATTGTTGCCATCACTGTGTCAATGATCCCTTTGAGTGGCTTCTCTATTCATCAATCTTCTGTTTTCCCCAGTATTATATCATTTTCAAAGACCTCAGACCTCCCAACAACATTATATGAGAGGAAGTTTAGCCGTCTTTGCCCCAAGATATATGTGTTTGTTCTTGTGTCAGCCCACGGTATTTTCAATGCTCTTCACCAAAACCACAGATCAGAGGCATTAACTCTTCTTACGTCTTCTTGTTAACTGTCTAACTTTCTCATGTATATGAAGCAATGGAAAATACAATCGCTTGAGTCAGGAGCACCTTAGTCTTTAAACTGACATACGTTTTAGCAATTTAAACAGGTCCTTGACAATACTGTCATGTTTGGGGATCTAGGTAAAATGAAGTTGTTGGTAACTTCAATCTTCTGTCCCTTGTTTCCTGATATCGCCTATTGGTCCAGTTTGGATGTTTTTGGTGGCTTTGTTGTTGTTTTATGTTAAGGCGTAATCCATAATGAAGACTACTGTCTTTGGTCTTCTTCACTAGGTGCTGTAAGTCTTCAGTTAAGTGCTTTAATTTCATTTTATTGCTTTAATTGTCTCAAAAGGAATATTATCTTTTTTAAGCCCTCCACAATATCCTCATTTCAATAGGAAAGTATCTAAAAAATGAAATAGATTCATCAGAAAACAGGGACAACAAAAAGTTGCTCATGTGATACAGATATTGGACTTAGTCCAATGCATTTAGTTATATATCTAATAAAAGATATAACAAGATGGAGAATTTGAAAAAAAATATACAGAATCAGTTGTATAACACAATAACTAATCCTGAGAAATAAGTGTTGGATTTAATAGATTGGCAAGCAGAAGAAAGAATGCATGGACAGGGGGATGGAAATATTATCCAATAAGAGAGAGATGATCTATGGGAAATAATATACTTAATTGTTAAGTGTTTAAAGTTTTTCTTCTATTATTGAGAACAAGGAAGAGATGCCTAAGAGCACCACCGCTTATATTCATCATTGTATCGGTTAATGTACTCAGTGCAAAATTCATCACTCATTCATTTGTTACCAAGTCAAAATCAACTCATAGCTGACCCTCCAGTGAGTTTTCAAGAGACTGTAAATCACATGTTGTTGTTGTTGTTGTTATGTGCCATCAAGTTGCTGGCAACTCAAAGCAACCCTATGTACAACAGCCCTAAACTCTGCTCTGTCCTGTGCCAATCGCACTGTCTCCAATACACCCATCCCAATTACCCCAGTTACTGGATCAATCCACCTCATAGAGGGCCTTCCTCTCCTGCACTGTCCCTCCACCCTCTCAACCATGATGTCCCTCTCCAAGGACCGGTCTCTCCTTACAACGTGTCCAAAGTATGTTAGACGAAGCCTCCAAATCCTTTCCTCCAAGGAGCTGCCCAGTTTAACCCTCTTAAGGATGAATCTGCTTGTTTCCCTAGCAGTCCATGGTGTCCTCAATACTCTTCTCCAGCACCACAGCTCACAGACGTCAATTCTCCTTCTATCCTCTCTAGTTATTGTCCAACTCTCTGATGCATAAAAAGTGATTGCAAAGACCATGGCCTGTATCAGACACACCTTAGTCTCCAGAGAGACACCGTTGTTCTTCAGTACTCTGGAGAGGTCCCTAACTGAAGACTTTCCTATCACAATATGTAAATCACATAGGAGGAGATTTTTCATCTTTCTTCTATGGAACTGTTGGGGAATTCAACCAAGAGAGAAGCACTGTTTTTTGGTTAGCAACATAACACAACCAGAGTTCCCTTATCAGTGAAAAAAACCAAGGGGATTATATAAAGATTTAAAGATTGGAAAAGAAAACAATAAAAACTATCATTATTCACCACTGACAAATACACACACACACACACACACACACATATCCTAAAAGCATTTTGCAAAAATATGTTAAAAAGAAAAGTGTATAATGTCATTAACATCCATTTTTTAAAATAGATCTGGGTAAAAGAAAACAGATTAGTGGTCATATCTTAGATACTGAGGAAAAGATACATAGAAAAGTTCTTGAAATATTATAATTCTTTAAGTGTTTCATATGCCTGTTGTTGTTGTTATGTACCATTGAGTTGCCTGCAACTCATAGTGAATCTATTTATATTACTTCTGAAACCTCCTGTATCTTGAGTCAATCTCATCCTCTCCAATAGATCTAATCATATTTCTCTAGCCACTGAGTCAATCCATCTCATTCTGGGTCTTCCTCTCCTGTGCTGTCCCTCCACCCTCCCAAACACAATGTTCCTCTCCAAGGTTTGGTCCCTCCTGGACATGTGGACCAAAGTATGTGAGATGCAGCCTCAAAATCCTTGCCTCCAGGGAACAGCCTGGTTTCACCTTCTTCAAGACAGAACTGTTTGTTCCCTTGGCATTCCATTGTTTGTTTGACCCTTTTCTCCACCACCACAACTCAAAAGATTGATCCTTCTTCTATCATCTTTGGTTGTTATCCAGTTCTTGGATGCATAGCAAGGAACTGGAAAGACCATAGTCTGGATCAGGAGCACCTTAGTCTCCAGACTGATAGCATTGCACTTCAGTATTCTAGAGAGGTCCAAGACAGCAGACTTTAATCGTGCAATTCATCTTTTTTATTTTCTCACTGCTGGTGCCAAGAGTGTTGGTTGTGGAAGCAAGCAAGCTAAAGCTATTAACAAACTCAGTTTCTTCTCTGTCCATCATGAATCTGCTGATTGGCCCAGTGGTAAGTCTTTGTTTTCTTGATGTTTAGCTTCAATCCATATTGAAGACTATAGTCCTTGATCTTCTGCAGCATGCCTATGTCTACTTTATGAAAAAAGTCATCACATCACACAGTCTCATTTGCATACTTCTCTCCATATGAATTATAAATATACCAATTTATAGTTTCTATATTATACTCTGTTGTGCATAGAGTTTTCAAATAACAATATTATACTATTCCAAATGCAATTCATCTTTTGATTTTCTGACTCCTTATACCAAGAGTGTTGACTGTAGATTAAACCAACTGAAGCAGTTAACAATCTCAATCTCTTCACTGTCTATCATGATGCTGCCAATCAGACCAGTAGTAAGAATCTTTGTTTTCTTGATGTTGAGCTTCAATCCATACTGAAGGCTGCAGTCTTTGACCTTCTGCAGCAAGTACTTCAGATTCTCCTCAGTTTCAGCAAGCAGGATTTTATCATCTGCATAAAACAGGTTGTTGATAAGTCTACTTTCAATCCTGATGCTGCATTTTTCCTCATAAAGCCCAGCCTCCCAGATGATCTGTTCTGCATATAGACTGAAAAGTTATGGAGATAGGACACATCCCTGGAGTATACTCTTCCAAGTTTTGAACCATGCAATGTTTCCTTGCTTTGTTCTGATGAGAGCCTCCTGATCCAAGTATAGATTTCACATAAGCATCATCAAGTGTTCTGGGATTCCTGTTATTCTCAGAGTTAGCCACAGTCAAATACCTTTGCCTAGACAATGAAACACAAATAAACATTCCTCTGTTGCTCTCTGCTTTCAGCCAACACCCATCTAACATTAGCTATAATCACCCTAGTACTGTA
Organism: Elephantulus edwardii; assembly: GCF_000299155.1. Lineage (NCBI taxonomy): Eukaryota > Metazoa > Chordata > Mammalia > Macroscelidea > Macroscelididae > Elephantulus > Elephantulus edwardii. The sequence goes on from NW_006399753.1 coordinate 39,811,490, forward strand.
GCCTCTTGTAAACCCAGCCTACACATCTGGCAGTTCTTTGTTGATGGGCTGTTCCAGTCATTCTGGGATAATTTTTAACAAAATTTTACTTGCATGTGATATTAATGATATTGTTTGATAGTTTCAGCACTCTGTCTGGTCACTTTTCCTTGGAATTGGAACAAATATGGCTCTCTTCTAATAAGTTGGCCAGGTGGTTGTCCTCCAGATTTCTTGGCATAACTTCTTGAGTGCATCTAGGGCTGAGTCTGTTTGTTGAAATATGTCAGTTGGTATGCGGTCAATTCCTGGGGCTTAACTTCTTGCAAGTTCCTTTAGAGCAGCTTCTTCCTTCATCATCATATGAGCTCTTGCTCATATGTAGTTTCATGAAATTCTTCTGTATCAGAAAATTCCTATATTATTCTGTGTATTAATAGAAGCTAGACAATGACTAGGGATTATAGAAGGAGAATCGATGCCTTTGAGCTGTGGTGCTGGTGCAGAATGTTGAATACACCACGGACTGATAGAAGAGCAAATAGTTTCATTCTAGAGAGGGTGAAACCAGGCTGCTCCTTGGAGGCAAGAAAACTCCATCTGACATATGCAGGGCATATTGCAAGGAGGGACCAATTCTCAGAGAGGGACATCATTCTTGGGAGGGTGGAGGAAAAAGTACAAGAGAGGAAGACCAAGGAGGAGATAAATGGACTCAGTAACTGGGGTACTAGAGGTTGGTGTGTCTGACATGATGAGGTTAACACAAGATAGAGCAGGGTTCAGAGCTTTCCGTATATATCCATATATATTTATACACTCTCTGGTGGCCTCATGGCAAGAAGCTGTGCAAGAATCACAAAGGCATGTGGTTTGAGGCCACCAGACACTCCAAAGGAAGGGGAAGGATTGACAATTTCCTCCCGTGCGATTAACTGAAAACCTGCCAGAGGGCCAGTTATGGGTTGGTTTTGACTTCACTATACACAACAACAACAACATAAATAAGGGACATTTACTTAAGGTTTTAATTGTATATCAACATATTGTACTCTGTGGGCTTGCAGAATGCCATTATGCTGCAAAACAAGTCATCATGTTTTGCAATGCCAATCATGTTAGCTATAATTGACTTCTTTTACCAGAACTTTCAGACTGTGGCTAACAAGGAATAAAATCTTGACAATTCACTTCTGAAAATTAGCTAATGAAGATGCTAACAGAATATTATAAAACACAGTGATACAAATGAGCCTCATAGACTGGAAGGAACTCAAATTACACAGTGGGTTCAAGTATTCTATCAACCATGGAGATGGTGTGAGGCAATCTCCTCCCATGTGATTTACTGCCTCTGAAAACCCACTCAAAGGTCAGTTGTGAGTTAATTCCTACTTGACAACACACAACAAAGCAGGTTCACCAGAGGTTGAAGATAGAACTAACAGCAATAATAACAACATAAAATTTTAAACATTGAAAAAAATGAACCATATCTAAATTTTGATTGATACATTTTTCTTACTTATGGAAAGAAGTAACACCTATGAGTCAAGAAATGAGTAATTTTAGTTTTATAGTCTTGTTGGCTTTTGAACATCTGCTTACTTCTGTTGCTCACAGGTCATTACATTTTGTTGAAACTCAAATGTTTAAAGCACATCTGTTTCTCTGATTCATATTTTTGTAATGAACTTTGGAATTGGACATTTGTGAGTTGGTAAATCATTAAAAATAGAGACTCTTCATATTATTTAATACAAGGAAGAACAAAATAAGGTGCAGAAAGCAGCAACTTGTATCGGTGACTTGTTTACATGAGAATTTGCTTTATGTGCATAGTTTTAGACTTGTCTGGTTCTATCTTTCCTGATTATAAGATCAATTTAAGCATAGACCCCAAATAAATAAATATATTAATTAAATGGGTAGATAAAATTCTCTTTTGAATTAGGAATACATGTTAGAATGGTTGATAATATTGTGTATAGAATGTTATACAGAGATTTTTCTCAGTCAAAAGATTAAATCCTCTACATACTTCGGCTATATACTGTAGCACAAAAAGACATAGAATAAAGGAGAAGAAAAATTGATATCTCTGAATTGTGGTGTTGGAGAAGAAATGTCAGTGTACAGTGGACTGCCAGAAGGACAAATAGACCTCTCTGAGAAAAAGTGCAGCCAGAAGACCCCTTAGAAAGGAAGAAGGCCAGATTTCCTGACACTTAACGTTGGGCATGTTGTCAAGAGAATCCAAAAAAAGACATCATGCTTGATAAAATGAAGAGTCAGCAGAAAGGAAGATCATTCTTTCTGCATTGAATAGATCTTGTTGTTGCTGTTGTCATGTGCCCATCGAGTCAACAAGACCTAAAGTGACCCTATGCACAGTAGCTCTGAACTCTGCTCTATCTTGAGTAAATCTTACTGTTTCTGACACACCTATTCTCACTTCCCCAGTTATTTTGTCAATACCTCTTATCCAGAACTTCTTTCCTTCACTGTCTCTCAACCCTTCCAAGCATGATATCCTTCTCCAAATACTGGTCCCTCCTGGCTACATGCCCAAAGTGTATGAGACGGAGTCTCAAAATCCTTGCCTCCAAAGAGCAGCTTGGTTTCACCTTCTCTAGGACGAACCTGTTTGTTCTCCTAGCAGTCCATGGTATATTCAATACTCTTCTCCAATACCACAATGCAGT
>NW_006399753.1:39815774-39821727 GCF_000299155.1 Elephantulus edwardii
CTCTTCATAAAGTCCAGCCTCTCAAATGATCTGTTCTGCATACAGATTGAAAAGGTATGGCAACAGAACACATCCCTGGAACACTCTTTTTCTGATTTTTACTGAAACATGTCGTGTTTCCCTGCTCCAAGCATAGGTTTCACATGAGCACAATCAGGTGTTCTGGGATTTCCATTCTTCTCAAGATTAGCCACAGTTAGTTGTGATCCACGCAGTTAAATGGTTTTGCATAGTCAATGAAACACAGATAGACATTCCTCTGGTACTCTGCTTTCAGCCAAGATCCATCTGACATTGGCAATGATATCCCTAGTGCCATGGCCTCTTCTAAACCCAGCTTATATTTCTGGTTCTCTGTTGATGTGCTGTAAAAATGGACTAAAATAGAAAATAAGGATTTTCAGGATGACACAGGCCAAGTATTTTCATTCTGTTGCACGTAGAGTCCCAATGATTCAGAACTTACTTATTATTGTGTGGTTGATGTGTGGTAATTAGTGAGACTGGCTCAGGAGAGGGCAGGGTTCAGAACTGCTTACAAAGGGTTGCTATGGGCCACAGGCAACTCAAAGGCACATAACAACAACAATTACAAACAAGTAATACAGTGTGCTAAACTATATGAAGAAAAATGCAGTACTAGGATTGGAGGAAGACTCTAAAATGTATGTTATGCAGATAACACAACTATGCTTGCTAAATGTGATGAAAATCCTACCTGATGAAAATCAAAGACTGTAGTCTTTAATATGGGCTTTGCCTAAACATAAAGCAAGCAAAAAAAAAAAATTCTCACATATGAGCCAGTAAGCAACATCATGACAAATAGAGAAAAGATTGAAGTTGTTATTGTTGTTATGTGCTGTCGAGTCCATTGCGACTCATAGTGACCCTATGTACAAGAGCCCTAAACATGCTCTATTCTGTACCAACCTTGCCTTCTCTGACACACTCATTCCCACCACCCCAGTCACAGATTCGATCCATCTCATCGAGGGTCTTCCTCTCCTGTGCTGTCTCTTCACTCTCCCAAACATGATGCCCCTCTTCAAGGACCAGTCTCTTCTTGAACCATGCTCAGATGAAGCTTCAAAATTCCTGCCTCCAAGGAGCAGCCTGGTTTCACCCTCTCTAGGACAAACTTGTTTATTCTCCTAGCAGTCCATGGTATATTCAACACTATTCTCTAGCACCACAGTTCAAAAGCATCAATTCTCTTTCTATAATCCCTAGTCGCTGTCCAACTCTCTGATGCATAGCACATAATTGTGAAGATCAGATCAGATGCACCTTAGTCTCCAGCCTGATGTCATTGCTCTTCAATACTCTTGAGAGGTCCCTCACAGCCGACTTTCTCAATGCAATTCATCTTTGATTTCCTGGCTGCTTTTACCATGAGTGTTAACTGTGGAGCCAAGTAAACTAAAACTGTTAACGATCTCAATCTCTTCACCATCCATACTGATGCTGCCAATTGGCCCAGTGGTGAGAATCTTTGTTTTCTTGATGTTGAGCTTCAATCCGTATTGAAGGTTGCAGTCCTTGTTCTTCTGCAGCAAGAGCTTCAGGTCCTCCTCAGTTTCAGCAAGCAGGGCTGTGTCATCTGCATAACACAGGTTTTGATGACTCTTACACCAATCCTGATGCCACATTCCTCCTTGTACAGCCCAGGGTCTCGGATGATCTGTTCTACATACAGACTGAAAAAGTATGGAGACAAAATACATTCCTGACAGACCCCCTTCTTGATTTTAAACCATATAGTGTCTCCTTGCTCTGTTCTGACAACTGCCTTTTGGTCCAAGTATATATTTCACCTAGGCACAAACAAATGTTCTGGGATTCCCATTCTTCTCAGAGTCAGCCATAGCTTGTTGTGATCCACACAGTCGAAAGCCTTTGCAGTTCTGAAGGATTTTTATTTGGCATAGACCCAAAATTAATATTCATTGAAGCAGGAGCCAAGAACTCAAATTCTTTATTGCAATGAACAAATCTTCTACAAAAGAATGTTTTACAGTGTTAAAAAATAAAGATGCTACCTTAAGAATTAAGGGATGCCTTATCAAAACCATAATATACTCTTTTTTCTTTTCATGTAGAAGTTGGAGATTGACTAAGGAAAACCAGTGCATTTAAATTGCGATGTTTTGCATCAGCTACTTGGACATGTTATCAAGAGGAACTAATATCTAGAAAAGCATATTATACTTGGTAAAGTCATGGGTTAATGAAAAATAAGACCCTCAATGAGATAGATTGACTTGTGGCTCCAAGAGGGGGCAAAACTTTAACAATCTTGAGAGGCTGGAGTAGGGCTGTGTTTTGTTTGGCTGCACAGGGTAGTTAAGTCAGGGACATGTGGATGGTGCTAACCACCACCATAACAAAAGTTCAAACAGATGACTGTGGCATAGCCTGAAAGAAGTACGTTTAATAACATGATTTATATTGGTTATATATTTTGGCAAAAGTTTAATTTTAGCTGTGAGTAAGAGGAAAATCAAGGAGTATAATGATAAGGAATGTTTTGGGAAAGCAAATGAAATGATAGCCAGGGGGAAATAGTTATGTTTGGGGCATGTGAAGCTTGAGTTGCTCCTTGGTATTCAATTGATTAATTTGATATATAAATCTGTGAGTGGAAGAGAAAGGAAAGTTTGAGTCAGATAGTCTTTAGCATGCAGCTAGATCTTGAAGCCGTAGAAATGGATAAGAGTGTTAAAAGCTAAGGGCAAAAACATGGGTCAAAGCAATATCTGCAAGCCTGGTTGCAGAGCCCCACAGGAAACCGAGAGAAAATGACCAGAGTAATCTTGTGAGAATCAGCTGGATTTCAGTTAGAGTAAGAAGCTGAAGCAATGCTTACAGAAGAGTTTATGGATATAGATGACTATACTGTGGCAGATTCACTTGCACGGATGTTAGGAAGGTATGTAGAGAGAATTGGATACACGAATGATGCAGAATGAAGGAGAATAGTGATGCCTTGCATTTAAGTAACATATGATCTTCAAGAGTCAGACTTTTTGAAATGATGATTGTTGTGTGCCACGGAGTCTGATGTTCCAGGGGATTTTCAGAGGCAGTAAATTGCACAAGAGGAAATTGTCCATCTTTCTCCCAAGGAGCAGCCAGTAGACTCGAACAGTGTGCTTTTGGGTTGACAGCATAGCTCCTTACCAATGAAAAACTAAAAGTAAAAAGTGCTTTGAATCTTATCAAAGAGGAGGAAGTGATTTCTTGGGACTTCCTGCCATTGAAATCTCAGTGCCCTGCACTTAGGCTAGAATAATGACATGGATAGGTGTTTATCTTCTCTTTTATTTCTTTATGTGGGAGTCATGGACATGTGGCAAAAAAGCCCTTGCTAGACATGCATATTTAAATATAGTGAAGAGTGAGGTGGTAGACAAGATAAATTTAGTTAAATTAATACATTAATAATTAATCTCCATAAAATGCAAATCTTTGTTGTGTTCTTTTCTTATTCTGACAAATATAATGAGTGTGTTGATAATGCAGGAAAACTGCAGTAATGGAACTGAGCTCAATCTCTTATAGGAAAGGCAAATGATATTTTGAAGTTATTCTCCCCTCTGCTTCTTATTAATATCACTATGTTAACAAACTCAATTTTCAGTTCCCCCTTTTTTAAAGTTTATCTGTGGATGTTATATCTTCTTTTACTTTAGCTACATTTAAGGCACCTCTGTCACCTCTTAAATGCATTTGCTTTTCATTTATTAAACCAGGTGATTTACAATCACTCACTTATGTAAGTTTTCTAATACATGAACTTCGGGTAAGGTGGAAGTTTTTGGTGTAATAGCCTTGCTTTTCCCCCCACTGCTTATCATAAGTTAAAACAGGCAGTTCCCTGGAGATATGAGGTAGTAAGAAACCTGAATATCAAGAGTCTTTGAAGTACCACCTTACTTTCCAAAACCCACCCATGTGTTAATTGTTTTTTAAAAGTTGGCAATAGTTCTCCTTCCTCTACAAATAATTAAGCTTCATCTTTAGTTGAGTATATTCTTTGAAAGTAGTGTAACATTCTTAATGTAGTTTCCAGTCTATATTATCTATTCTTATGACCTCATTTTCACAGACTAAAGTGTGCCTAATCCAAGCCATGGTATTTTCAATTGCTTTTTATGTATCTGAAGGTTGGACAATGAAAAAGAAAGACAGGAGAAGAACTGATGCCTTTGAAAGGTGGTTTTGCCAAAGAGTACATAATAGGCCAGCCATAGACAGCCAAAAGAATAAACAAGTTTGTCTTAGAGGAAGTGTAACCAGGGTGCCCTTACAGGCATCCCACATACATGGAGTGTGTTTTCAAGAAGATTAAGTCTTTGTAAAAAAGCATCATGCTGGCAATGATAGAGGACTGTGAAAGAGAGAAGCACTTTCAACAGGAAGATGGATACAGAGACTGCAACCACGGACTTAAGCATGGTAGAAATTGTGGTGATGGCATAGAATAGAATAAGGTTCCAAACTATTGTTCAGAGTCACTAGGAGTCATAGTCAACTTGATGGCACCTGACATCAAAAACTGTAATCCTGTCTTAATAATATAAAAGACAACCCATTTCCAAAAGGGATTATAACCTCAAGAATATTATTGTTGTTGCTTACTTTTGAGTCATAACAGACTTAGAGCTGACTCTCCAGTGGGTTTTCAGAAGCAGCAGATTTCCCATCCTTCTTTCTCAGAACAGTTGGTGGATTCGAACCACATGTCTTTGGAATTGCAGTGCAGCTTCTTGCCACTAAGCCATAGAGTTTAGAATTTAAAAGCATATTCTTTTGAGAACATAATTCAACTAATTAAAACCTTTAACCAAAATGTTGGCAGTTGAAATCCACTTAGCAGTGCTGAAAAAAAAAAACCATGGCAATCTACTTCTGCAATGATTTTAACACTATGGAGCACAGTTACGGGTTGATTTGTTTGTTTTGCTGTGTATGTCTCCATGTCTGTGTGTAGTAGCATCCATGCCCCCCCTCCACCACTGTCTGCAAACAATAGAAAGTATTCCCTAGGGGGAAAAATTTCCCAGACTTGAAAAAAAAATCTGTCATATTTTCTTAGAAGAGAACTACTCAATTCATACATCATTTCTTTCATTCAATCAAGGAAGTAAGATGAAATGTATATAAGGAAATAATAGTATGTACATAACTGACCTAGTTATTGCCATTATCACATATCAATGCTCAAATATTTAAAATATAGTCAGAAACAAAGACAAGATCCAATCAAAGCACAGAGCCCTAAAAGATTATTGTTATTTGCTGACTTTCATTCGTGGTGCTTTGTTTCCTTATTTGTGTGCTTTGGTCTTTGATTATGTACTCTTATATGGTTGACCTTAAGCGCCAAAATACCTTAAAGTCGTACTTGAAAACACTTATCTTCCTCAAGTTTACAACTAATCTTCTACATTATCACCCTTCTTTTTAGAGTATCTGTGATTCAACTTCATCTCCATTGCTTGAAGCAGATAGGCTTTGGTCATCAAGATCTTTTTCATGTCACTTTATGGTGTATCGTCTCTCTTTCAGTCCCTCTTTTTTTTTTTTTAACGTATCTAAGAACACTTTACATCCCGGAAGCCCAGCAGTGGAGCAAATACTTTATTTCAGGTGTAATTTACTATTTTGTTTTCATACAGCTCTAAGAACCAGGTATCAGAAACTCAGTTTCTGGTAAAGTACAGCTACCCCCACCCCACCCGCTTGAGTAGTTTCTAGTCAACAACCCCCACCTGCGGTAAATCACACCCTGATTAGTCAACTGCCATAAAGTGGAATTCTTCCTTGTAAGGGTTGTTGTTGTTATGTGCCATCGAGTCCTTTAGGACTCATAGCGACCCTATGCACAACAGCCCTAAACCCTGCTCTATCCTGCGCCAACAGCACTGCCTCTGACACACCCATCCCG
>NW_006399753.1:39822842-39852724 GCF_000299155.1 Elephantulus edwardii
TTTGAAGGAAATAGCAAAAAATAAGGCCCCAGGAATAGATGGTATACCAATTGAAGTATTTCAGATAACAGATGTTGCCCTGGATGTGCTCACCTTGTAAGGGTATAAGGGGCTTTTCGTAAGGGTAACAAACTTCCCTATATTTGAAGTAACCAATCAGATTAATTTAGGTTTCCAAACAGTTTCCCTACCAATCAGATTCAGACAAGTCTCCAAACTGCTTCCCCGAGCTATAGCTAACCAATTGAAAGCAAACTAGAACTCTAATTGCTATAGGTAGCCAATCGTAGAACATATAGTTAGACAAAGAAGTAACAAAGGTGTGAAAGGTAAAAGCATGCTCCAGCTCGGGACTCTCAGGTGGATGCTGCTGTGTCAGCACGCAGGAGCCCGGTTTGAACTCTAAATAAACTTTGTTAATTTGGCTAATTGGCTTGGTGATCTTTTCTGGGGACTGGCTCCGTTACAACAGCTTTAATTAAAGCCCATAGAATGGCAATGCCATTGTAGCAGGTCTTTTTGTAATGAGATTTTTTTTAAAAAGATCAATGCTGGGTGGTTTTGTTTTGTTTTTTTAATGAGATGTACTTAAAATTTCTTTTTAAAGTCACATCTTCCCACTGAAAGTCAAACAAATAATAAACAAAATTGGAAATTAAATAGAGGTTTAAAAAAACTTTATATTTAGGAGAAAATAAATATTTAATACTTCCCACAAAACACTAGTCACTTTTTACCATAAGAATATTAATCAACAAATTCATAATCACAGTAGAACTAATACCATGACTCATTACATAATATATCATATGGGCAAGCAAGCCAGCTTTTGGTAGCTGAAGTAATCAGATGTATTTAAGCCACAGATGACTCAAGACAAAAGTAATCACAATTCCTGAGACACTGCACTTTGTGTGCTATAGAGCTTCTCTTTGTTTAAAGCATCTAGTCACTTAGCTTTTCTTTGTTCTCTTTTATTACCTTTATTTCATTGCCTGAAAAGCTTTTGCAGCAGTGATGTTAACAATTATTGTCTGGACTGATTGAATAATCTTCTTTCTTTTGATAACCATCAGGTGACAGCAAAGTCATTTCACTTCAGAGCTGATACTGCAGTTCCCTGTTACTTCAAAAAAGTAATTTCTTTTCAAATATTGATATGAATGCTTTTGACAACTAACATTGCTTGCTTGTGGATTTTTTAAAAAATTATTGTTCCATATTGCTTCTTCAGTTCTACTGAACTTTTGCATCTGAGAGACATAAAGCAGATTAACTCATAATATGAAGGAGAAGTAAAGTGAGTGCATGTTCTTTCTCAGACAAATACAACTATATATCCTATATTTTCCTATAGTAAAGAAGATGTGAAGGCTTTCATTAAGGATTTGCATTTTTAATACTTTTTCCCCTAGCATTTTTTTCTGTTAGTAATATAGACAGCATTTATACGCATTTGAGTGATTTTCTCTAGTCTCCCTTCCTTTAATTGGAAACAATTTCTCATTCCTATCTGTCTTCCTATAATTTTTGGTCTTTTTATGAGAATAGAATCCTAGTTTTGAGTTGGCAGATTCTGAGGAATGTTGTTTTACATATGTTCTCAGGTTACCTGTGATGTATAGCTACACTATGTACAACAGCTCTGAAACATTCTCTAGCCTAAGCCTACCTTATTGTCTCTGACACACCTACTCCCATTACCCTAGTCACTGAGTCAGTCCATCTCATCTAGGGTCTTCCTTTCCTACACCATCCCTCCACCCTCCCAAGCATTATGTCCCTCTCCAAGAACTGGTCACACCTTGCAATATGCCCAAAGTATGTCAGATAAAGTTTCAGAATTCTTTCTTCCAGGGAGCAGCCTGGTTTCACCCTCTCCAAGGCGAAACTGTTTGTTCTCCTAGCAGTCCTTGATATATTCGATACTCTTCTCCAGAACCACAGATCTAAGGTTATCATCCCTAGTCATTGTCCAGCTTTCTGATGCAGGATACAGAATTGTGAAGACCATGGACTGTATCCATCACACCATAGTCTCCAGAGTGACATTATTGTTCTTCTGTATTCTGGAGAGGACCCTGACAACAGACTTTCCCAATACAATATATCTTTTTATTTCCTGGCTGCTTATATCAAGAATGTTAACTGGGGAGTCAAGCAAAAGCTGTTAACAATCTCAATCTTTCACCATCTATCATGATCCTGCCAATCAGACCAGTGGTGAGAATCTTTGTTTTCTTGATGTTGAGAGGCAATTCATATTGAAGACTGCAGTCCTTGACCTTCTGCAGCAAGTGCTTCAGGTCCTCCTCAGTTTCATCAAGCAGGGTTCTGTCAGCTGCATAACACAGATTGTTAATGAGTCTACCTGGTGTCATATTTCTCCTTATAGAGCCCAATATCCTGGGTAATCTGTCCTGCATATGGATTGAAAAGTTACGGAGATAGGACACATCCCTGGCATACACCCTCCCCAGTTTTGAAGCATGCAGTGTTTCCTTGCTTTGTTCTGATGACCACCTCCTGGTCCAAGTATGGGTTTCATATAAGTATGACAAATGTTCTGGAAATAAAATTTTTCTCAGAGTTAGTAATAGTTTGTTATGATCCACACAATCAAATGCCTTTGCATAGTCAATCAAACACAGATAAACATTCCTCTGTTGCTCTGTGCTTTCAGCCAAGATCCATCTAACATTAGCTATAATGTCCCTAGTACAATGGCCTCTTCTAATCTCAGCCTGAACATCTGGCATTTAACTGTTGATGTTCTTTTCCCATTATTTTATGATCATTTTCAGCAGAATCTTGCTTGCAAGATAATGATATTGATAATGATATTGTTTGATAGTTTTCTCACTCTGTCAAGTCATCTTTCTTTGCAATGGGAACAGATATAGATCTTTTCCAGTCAGTTGGCCAGGTGTTTGTCCTCCAAAGTTCTTGGCACAACTTGCTAAGCACATCCAAGGTAGCATCTATTTGCTGAAATATGTCAGCTGGTAGTCCATCAATTCCTGGGGCTTTGTTTTTTGCCAGTTCTTTCAGAGCAGCTTGAACGTCTTTCTTCATCACTACAGGCTCTTGCTCATGCATTGTTTAATGAAATTTTTCTGTGTCCACCAACTTCTTTTGGCACAATGACACTGTATACTTTTTCCATCTTCTTTTAGTGCTTCCTGGATCATTTAATATTCTGCCCAAAGGATCATTAAGTATTGCAATTTGAGGCTTGAATTTGTTCCTCACTTCCTTCAGCTTAAGAAATGCCAAGTGAGTTCAGCCCTTTTGATTTTCTGATTCTAGCTCTTTGTACTTTTCATTATAAAACTTTGTTTTGTTTTCCTGTGTTGCCCTGTTCAGCTCCTTAATGTCTTGATTTCTTTCCTTCTATTTATTTTTTCAGTAACTATGTTTGTCCATTTGTCACTCAGCTATCCATTTGTAGTATGACAATTTGCGCATTGCCATGATGCTAGAAGCTGTGTCACTGGTGTTTCAAACACCAACAAGATGACCTATGATGGACAGGATACAGTAGAGCTTCTACACTAAGACAAACTGGGAGGGGGCGGGAAATGCTTGGCAATCTACCTTCAAATATTAGTCCATGAAATCTTCTGGATTTCAACAGATTATTGTGAGATATTGCCCTTAAAGATGAGCCTTGTAGTTTGAAAGTCATTCCTTAATGGGTAAGACAATGGGATCATAATACACCAACAATCCTCCAGAACGTAGGGCTGGGCACCACCTTGTCCTGCTATGTAAGGGCTCTCCAAGAGCTGGAATCAATTGTGTAGTAATTAACCACACCAAAATCAACAAATTCGTCCATGTAAGTTTTGATGAACTCTTCTATGTCTAAACGGTCAATTTTCTTAAATTTCTAATAACAATTAGTAATCTAATAAAGATTATTATGTTTTGTGGGGTTTGGGTTATTTTTAAATCTGTGGAACAAATTAGCACAAACTGGATGATGTTAAATGACATACATTTATTCTTTAATAGTTCTAGGGGTCTAGAAGTACAAGCAAAAATGTCACCAAAACAATCTTCACTCTGGAACCATGAGTGGAGAATCTGTTTCATTCCTCGCTACTCGTTTCTCATACTTTATTGCAATCCTTTCTGTTTCAAGGCTTGTCAATGCATCACTCCAACCAGTTATATTAGGCCCACAGGAACACTCTGGTGTCATGGTTTATAGGGTGTTGCACTGTTAACCAAAGAGTCAGACATCACTGGCAGTTTGAATCCACAGGTACTCCATAGAATAAAGATGGGCAGTTCCCCCGCGCCATAATTTACAGCCTCAGCAGCATGAGAGAAGATTTCTATGAGTCAGAATCAACCCCATGACAATGAGTTTGAATTTAGAATTAATGACTTTATCTTAAAAATAACACTAAAACTCTCCATCTAAACAAGGTCAAATGCAGAGATACCAGAAATTAGAACTTTCTGGGGACAGAGTGCAACCCATAGCAAATGTTCAAGGAATTTTTCCTGTTCCCACAGTTTCTGAACTATGTACATGACTTAATTAATCTCTTTTGACTTTCAAAGTAATATTTATTAAGCTATAATTTCAGAATATCTCAAGTAAGAACTGTTTTGATGGCAATAATCGTATGCCCATAAGTCTGGATCACTGATGGCCATTGTTATTTGTTGCTGTTATGTGTTGAGTCACAACAGCCCTAAACCGTGCTCTATCCTGTGCCAATCACACTGCCTCTGGCACACCCATCCCAATTACCCCAGTCACTGAATCAATCTACCTGATAGAGGGTCTTCCCCTCCTACGCCGTCCCTCCACCCTCCCAAGCATGATGTCCCACTCCAAGGACCTGTCCCTCCTCACAACATGTCCAAAGTATGTCAGACAGAGCCCCAGAATCCTTGCCTCCAAGGAGTAGCCTGGTTCAACCCTCTCTAGGATGAATCTGTTTGTTTTCTTGACAGTTCGTGGTATATTCAATACTCTTCTCCAGCACCACAGCTCAAAGGCATCAATTCTTCTTCTATCCTCCCTAGTCATTGTCCAGTTCTCCAATGCATAACAAGTGATTGTAAAGACCATAACCTGTATCAGACGTACCTTAGTCTCCAGAGAGACACCATTGCTCTTCAGTACTTTGGAGAGGTCCCTAACAGCAGACTTTCCCATCACAATATGTTTTTTGATTTCCTGGCTGCTGGTGCCAAGAGTGTTGACTGTGGAGCCGAGCAAACTAAAGTTGTTAACAATCTCAATCTCTTCACCATCCATCCTGATGCTGCCAATTGGTGCAGTGGTGAGAATCTTTGTCTTCTTGACGTTGAGCCTTAATCCATACTGAGGGCTACAGTCCTTGACCCTCTGCAGCAAGTGCATCAGGTCCTCCTCAGTTTCAGCAAGCACGGTTGTGTCATCTGCATAATGCAGATTGTTAATAGATCTTCCACCAATACTGACACCGCACTTCTTCTCATAGAGCCCAGCCTCCCGGATAATCTGTTCTGCATACAGGTTGAAAAGGCATGGAGATAGGACACATCCCTGGCGTACACCTTTCCCAATTTTGAACCATGCCTAGTGGTAAGAATGTGCACTGAAATACCGAAGGCACAGGGTTCAAATCCACCAGCTGCTCTGCAGAGAATGGGCAATCTACTCCCATGCAACTGATGGTCATTATGTAATAATAATTTCCATTATTTAAAACTATATTTTTATATCTTCTTATTTTTATTTACTAGTGAATAGCAGGAAGTGCTTCTCTAACTTAGCTTTTTAAAAGAGAAAAATGAATTGAACTTCGTTTCTCTAATGGTAATGCCTCTCTAGTGGTTCCCATCCACCAATCGCTCTGTGGAAGAAAGATGGGCAAACTCCACAAGAAGATTGCAATTTCCAGCCTTGGAGAACCAGTATTCTAATCAATGGCAATGATTTTGACTTTTGACCTAACTATAGTTTTTGTTGCTGCGTACCATGGAGTCAAAACCAAGTAACAGCTGACCCTGCAGCAGGTTTTCAGAGGCAATAAATCACACAGGACAACATTTCCCATTGTTCTCATGTTGACCCACTGATGGATCTAAATAACCTGTTTTGGGGTTAGCAGCAGAGCTCCTTACCATTGAGACATCAGAGCTTCTGTTTTTAAAATTCATGTATTAATGTTTCTCTCTCCCCTCCTCAAGTCAATGATCTCTTTCTTAATAAACCTCCTTCTTTAGAGTAAAATAAATTAACCAGATTGTTCCACTTGACTTTATACAGACTTTACCAATCAGAAGCAATTAAAATAGTGAGTCAGATCAAGATCGCACTGGCACTAGTATTATTTTATATGTTCTGTTAATTATCTTCAGGAAGGAATAAATGGGTGTTCTTTTTAATTCCTCTCTATGACTACTATTGTACTATGACTGTTTACACTAAAGTGCATATGAATAATCTCGAGTGATGATTGAAAGAACACTAAAAAAATAAAAACACATAAATAAAAATGTCGTTTTGAGTTTTTCCTTCTTGAGTTTTGCTGTTTAAAGTTGTTGAAGAAAATAAAGAGATTACTGTGTGAAAAATGGCCTCTGTCTTCTTCATTAGAAGATTATTTTTTGGGGGGGATTTCAAGGTGTCACATATTAGCTGATAGAAAACAGACATGCGGAATGAGTGTAATGATATTACACAAAAGCAAGAATGTGAGAAGTATGATGAGAGTGCAGGAGCAGGACTTGACCAAAATGGTATTTTTATGGAGAATGTCATTGTGACTTTTATAAACCTTCACTTTGTAAATTAATTTTGGGAGGAATTCCTAGGAGAATAAAGCTTAAAGCATAAGGTTCATTTTCTAGTCAAAGAATATAAACTTTAAAAAGTACCAGGTCAGATAGTATCGTTCTAATAGTCAGTTGTGGTTTTGTGTGTTTGATTTACATCAGCATAACATATGACACTTGGATGGCAAGACTCCAAATTGATAAGTTAGAGAGATTCTAGAACAAATTACCTACATGTACCTGAGAGAGGTGTGCAAGAATTGTTAAGGGCAAAAACAGAATAATTTTTTAATCATAAATAGTTGTCATCCATCTGGATATGTTGTTAGAAGAGGTTTTTCCTTGGAGAGGAACATCATGCTTGGGAAGGAGGAAGGGTGGTGAAATACAGGAAGATCCTCAACCAAGTTTGTTAACATAGTGACTGTAGAGATCGTAGAATGGCATAGAATAGGAGAGTTTTCAAATCGGTTGTTTATAGGGTCACTATGAGTCATACTCAACTCAACAGCACCTAACAACAACAGTTGTATTTTATTTCATAAATCATGGTTAATGTATTATTTGAGTGTTTTCTGTAAAATACTGGTCAAATGCTTTTCTTAAGTGTTATTTTGGGGTATAAAAATTGATCCAAGTTTTATTGACAGAATTTTCCATCTGCATAGTAATGTTACCTCTACCATAAATCAAGTAATTGTAAACATGTAGGCCTACTTCTGATACTTCTTTTCTGTTCCAATCTTGCCCCAATGTGGCATATTCTTCAATATTGCAGCTTTATAAAATGTCTTGAAATATGATATTGATGATTCTCCACTCTTTTTCCTTTATCAACAATGATTTGTTTTGTTTTGTCCCTTTGAATATATATATAGACTGTAATGTTTTCTTGCCCAAATGAAGCTTGTAAGGGTATAATGAATATGAATTTTATCTGTATCCACTGATAGAGAAATGGCAATATTAAGTTTTCTCACTTATGAGCATGGAATTAATTCTATTATATATAATTTAGAGTATTTTTGGTGAAAATTTCTTACACATAATTCATTATTTACATTCTTATTTTGTATTTTGGTATCATTGAAACTTTATATCCTAGATGTCTGTCACTGATACATCAAAATCACAGTACGATTTTCTAATATTAATCACTTATAATATTTATTTGTGTTTTATTGACTATTCTAAAGTGTTTGTGTAATTTATAACAAGCTACAGCTATCATTCTCTTTGAGGAGAATGGTAATTCAAAACATATAATTGTGCTTATACGAAACCTATACCCAAACCAAGCTGTTATTTGAACCAAACAAAGGAACATTGCATGGTTTAACATCAAGAAAGGTCTGCACCAGGGCTGTTGCCTCTATCTCTTTTCAATCTGTATGCTGAACAAATTACTTGAGAAGAAGAGCTTTATGATGAAGGATATGGTATCAGGATTAGGGGGAGATTCATCAACAACCTTCATTGTACAGATGATACAACCTGGCTTACGAAAGAAAGAAGGATTATAAGAATTTGCTGCAGAGAATCAAAGGCTAAAGTCTATGATATGGATTACATCACAAAATCAAGAAAACAAAGACTCTCACCACTGGGGCGATAGCTAACATAATGATAAATGGGAAAAAGTTTGAAATTGTCAATGAATTAATCTTGCATGGATCCTCAATCAACACAAATAAAAAGATGTATTGCACTAGGTAAGTCCACTGTCTGGGATTTCTCCAAAATATGGAAGAGTAATGATGTCAACTTAAAGGCTAAGTTGCACTTGATTCAGCTCTGGTCTTTAACACCACCTGCTATGATCTAATAGGGAGAAGGAGCGACAATCTCCTCCTGTGTGATTAACTGTGTCTGAAAACCTGCTTTGAGGCTCAGTTATGGATTGGTTCCAACTCTATGGTACACAACAACATTATCCGTTAGTGAGATAGTGAGCTAGGATGACAGAAAATGATCATTAGCTTTCAGTTGTGGTGTTGGAAAAAGAGTGTTAAGTTTCCCATGGACTGTCAACAGAACAAGCAGATATATCTTGGAGAGAGTGCAGCCAGAGTACTACTTAGATACAAGTAGGATGGAACTTCATCACATATTTTGGGCATGTTGGTACAAGACCCTATTTCTTGGAAAATTACATCATGCTTGGAAAGGTGGAAGGTGAGAGAAGGAGAGGAAGACCCCCAGCAACATGGATTGGCACAGTGGTTGCTTCAGTGGGATCAAGTATATTAGATATAATAAGGATGGTGCAGATTGGACAGGATTCAGATCTTTTACTCAATTCTCAATGCTTTCTAGATGGTTGATGGTTTAAATCCACCAAAAGGTACCTTGCAAGAAAGGCTTTTTTATTTAATATGAAACAAAGTGTACTAAAAACTCCAAAAAAACAGTTATACTCTGTCAAACATAGTATTGCCATACATTAGATAACAGTTTCTTTAATTGACTTAATATATTAAGTGTGAAAAACATTTCCATATTTCAATTATATCATCAATAGAAAAGTATAGTACAGAGAGGGTGAAACCAGGCTGCTCCTAGGAGGCAAGGCTTTTGAAGTTCTGTCTCCCATACTTTGGTCTTGGAGGGACCACTCAGTAGAGAAGGACATCATGCTTGGAAGGTTGGAGGGACAGTGCAAGAACGGAAGACCCTGGACGAAATGGATTGACTCGATAAATAGGGTAATGGGGGTAGGTATGTTGGAGATAATAAAATTGGCTCAAGGTAGAGCAGTGTTCAGAGCTGTTGTACAAAGGGTTGTTACGAGTCACAAGTGACTCAAGAGCACATAAAAACAATAACATGGATGTTTGATTTGTGGAAACGTTTGGTCTTTAGGTCATATATCTTCATCTTTTTAATCCTTAAACAATCTGCCATAGATAATAACCTGGGCAACATAAAAAGCCAAACATAGTGGTTAAGAAACCAACATTTTATAAACATTTTATAAGGTAATTGGTAAACTCGTGCTCCTAATTTTGAAATTGTGAAAAATACTTAGTTATTTCTTAAAATTATATAAGTAGTAGATTTGGCATTCTGAGTTAAACTTTTCTGACACCAGAGCAGAAACACCTGAGATGTAAGACTACTTTTTTTGGTTTGAATTCCTTTAGTTATAGTAACTTAGACCATATCACATTCCCTTCCATTTTCAACTACTTTGATGGGTAGGATGTTATTTGTTATAGCATATTAAACTCTAGTTTTCTGTAACTTTTGCTTTTTAATTTGATTTTGCTGTACTAAATGGCATTATTCTTATTATGTGGCATTAAATCAGTACTGACCCATAGTTGACTTTCCCATGGGTTTTCAGTGACAGTAAATCACATAGGAGAAGATTATCCATCCTTCTTCCATGAAGCAGCTGGTGGATTCAAACTGCATGCCTTTGGAATTGCAGAACAGCTTCTTGACACCAGAACTCATACTTATTTATGTGTGTAATATTTTTATTTTTAAATTCATTTTAGACTGATAAAGAAGATATGAAAATAATACAAAGAGCTTTTCCCCCCTAAACATTTGTGAGTAAATGCCTTCAGATTATTCTCTAACCTCAAATATATATATATATATATATTCTCATGTACTTATATGCTGATATACACACCCACTACTCACTTGCCAACCTGTCTGGGTTCCAAATACCAGATAATTATTTAAAAATTGAAAACGACCACATTATATCATAAAACGAAGAATAATTACATCATTATGTAGTTGTCAAATTACATCATTACATAACTGCCAAGCTACTGCAAATCATAGTTCATTCAGGATGTAATGGCATGCTGATCCTCTTTCTGTGGCCAGTGAAACCAGGGCTCATGGCCCACACAAGTATCTGAAGTGTGTACCAGCTCCAAATCATTGGATGTTGGACGAAGTTACTGGTGTATTCGCTTCTCATCCATCTACTGGTCCCCGCAAAGAATATCTGCCACTGATCATTTTCTTAAGAAATAAACTTAAGTATCCACTGGCAGGAGATGAGGTTAAAAAACTCTGCATAAAAAAACAAAACAAAAACACCTCTGCATGTAGTGGTTTATTAAGAATGATGGCACAGTCTGAACTGGTATAACCTACAGTGCTGGTTTTATGGATGTGATTAGCATTGACAAGACCAGAGAGAATTTCCATCTGACCTATGACACCTAGGGTTGATTTGCTGTTCCCTCTTTACACTCAAGGAGGCAAACGACAAGTTATGCAAAGTAAGGAAGATCTTTGTGGGCACACACAAAAAAAATCCCTCCTCTGGTGACCCAGGATGGCTCGAGCCATCCGCTACCCTGATCCTCTCATCAAGGTAAATGACACCATTCAGATTGATTTGGAGACTGGAAAGATGACTAATTTCATCACGTTTAACACTGGTAACCAATGCATAGTGACTGGAGGTGTTGGCCTGGAAGAATTGGTTTAATCACTAACAGAGAGCGAGACATCTTGGCTCTTTTGATGAGGTGCGTGTGAAAGAGATGATGGCAACAGCTTTGCCACCTGGCTTTCCAACATTTTTATTATTGGCAAAAGCAATAAACCATGGATTTATCTTCCCTGTGGAAAGAGTAACTGCCTTACCATTGCTGAAGAGACAAGAGACTGACTGGAGCCAACTTGACAATATCTGACAATAAAAGCAGATTTTTTTTGTTTATTGTTGTAAGTAGGAATTATTTGATAATGATGAAGTCAGTAATGCGTAGGGAAAGATATGATACTATTCCTCATGGTTCATATTTTGGGGAATACTGGTAGAGGCAAAACAAAGAACAATACAAAATGATCTGTAGATAGTTTTGTTGAGGAGTATATTTTTTTCTTAATTTTTTATGATTGAAAATATGTTGCTTATGTGATTCAATATGTAAAGTAAATTTGCTAATTCCCTCTGATTTGAAAAGAAAATCCACATTTGTTTTAAAAAGATTAATTAGCACTCTAACATACGTATTGAAGTAGTGATATTCACTCACACTTTTTAATTTTTTTAAGTGTTAAAAGACAAAAATTTAAAAGTGATTAGTGCCTGATTACATCCTAATCCTTTGCTCAAGTAAAGACATCTTTATGAAGCTGTTTCATGCACAATATTCAATGATTGCATCAACCACAACACTCTTTCACTGCTAAATAATGTTTGTTATCTGCTTTATTTCTTTAGTATTTCTCCCATAGAGTCCTTTATAGTGAATTACAGTTATGTGTGTTTGTTAATGACCTGAAATAGAATAAAAAAAGTAACCCAAGAATAAGCTAAAATATGGTAGGACTTGTATGTAAAATCTATGATCTATTTTAGAAAAGTAGCCATTGAAAATATTGTGGATTGTTGTTGTTGTTGTTATGTGCCGTTGAGTCGCCTGCGACTCATAGCGACCCTATGTACAACAGCCCTAAACTCCGCTCTGTTCTGTGCCAATCGCACTGTATTAGAAGAGAATATTGCCATATGTATTGTTAAGAAAAATAAACAGAACAAGGCAACACTACATGGTTTTAAGTCAGGAAAATTATGTTTCAGGATTATGTCCTTTCTCCATACCTTTGCAATCTGGAAGCTGGAAACGTTGGACTATATGAAGAAGAATGTGGCATCAGAAATTAAGGAAAACTCATAAACAACCCGAGTTATGCAGATGACACAAGACTGCTTGATAAAAATAAAGAACTAAAACACTACAGAAGGTCAATGACCGCAGCCTTCATTGTGGGTTACATCTCAACATCAAGAAAACAAAAATTTTTATCACTGGATCCAATAGGCAACATTATGAAAAATGGAGTAAAATTTGAAGTTGTCAACAATTTAAATTTTCTTGGACCCATAATCAATTCCCATGATAGCAGTAAGTCAAAAAAATGAAAAGTATGTTACATTAGGAAAATCTGCTGCCTAAGACCTATCTAAAATTTTAAGTTTTCAATATTAAGCTAGCCTGATCCAAATCTTAACATTTTCAATTGCTTCCCATGCATCTGAATACTGAGTAATAAGGAAGAACAAGTAAAATTCATGACTTTGAGTTTTGGTGTTGGTGAAAAGTATGTGGTATACTTAGAGAACTCTAATGGCTTAGAGTTATGAAGTTGCACTGCCAAACAAAATACAGTCAGTTCAAATTCACCAGCTACTTTGTGGGAGAAACATAGTCTCTTCCCATATCATTTACTGCCTCTGAAAACTTGCAGAAGGGTCAGCTATAAGTTGGTTACAACTTTATGGTACACAGTAACAACATCGAATATACTGTGTTGTTGTTGTTGCATGTCATCGAGTTAAACTGATCCATAGCATACCCTCCATCAGGTTTTCAGAGGCAGTAAATTGCATGAGAGATGATTGTTTCTCTTTCTCCCATGGATAGCAGGTGGTGGATTCATACTAAGTGCCTTTGGGATTACAGTGCCTCTTACCAGTAGGTCCCCAGAGCTGCTGTTGAGCCATGTACGTTTGGGTTGGTAGTACAACTCCTTACCACTATACCCCCAGAGATCCCCTGATGGGCATCTAGTGGTGTCAAAAACAAAGACTACTTGCAATTATCCTGAGAATATGAAACTACTCTAACTTCTAAAGACCTCAAGGAATATGTAAGGAACACTGGTAGTGTAGTGGTTAAGCTTGGCTTGGATTCTGGCTGGCAGGTAGATAGTTAAAACCAATCAGCTGCTGCTTTGGAGAAAAGTTACAAGCTTAGAAACTCTCAGAACAATTCTACTTCCTTATATAGCATTAATGAGATTTGCAATCAGCTGAGTGGCAATGTGTTTGTTTTTGCTTTGTCACAGAACAGAAAATCTAAGAGTACAGACTTTGCTTAAATGCCAAATTTCCTCGCCTCGCACAAAGAATTAATATATACTTTGAAGCACAAGCCGAAGGATTGACGTTTATCTTTATTTTTAAAAGTCAGCAACAACTCTTTGTTGACTTGCAATTGATCTGTAATGTCATCGTGGTTTGAACTGTAAGAAACCTCACCATTTTCAAATAGAAAGTGAAAGGTATCTCTTCATTCTCAGATGTCCAAATGCAGATTGTTTTGTTGTTAACAAAATAATTTATTTGTGTTTAGATGAAATGGTACAGTATTTTATAGTTCTCAGGTGTTTAATTCCTCCTTGGAGAAACTTTAAGGGAACTTTTTCTAAAGCAATCAGGTTTCAAAGGTAATCCTATTATTTTAAGTAAAGCAGGACTATGTTAGTAAATGCTAATCTCCTTTCTTTTTTATGTAAGTCTCTAATTACTCTCCAACTATTGAGCATGTACTACAAATGTGGTTTCTAAGGTCTTTAAAAGTGAAAGGAAAGAAAATAATAGTTTTCCTGTTGTTGGCAAATTGGCAGGTGTATTTGGTAATATAATGTTATTCTTTTTTTTCTTTCTTGTTGTGTACTGTCTAATTGGATCTAACCGACACAGGAGGAGAGTGACTCTCCTCCAGGGGATCACCTGGTGCATTTGAACTGTGCACCTTTGGGATTACAGCACAGCTTCTTGCCACTAGGCCACCAGAGCTCCCTTACAATGTAATTCTTAAGTAACCTCAGTCAGAATCAGGCAATGCATGCATGCATACACACAAACACACACACACACACACACACACACACACACACACGAAGGCAGGAAGCAACCTTTTGTGAGCAAGTCAAATCTAAACCTCCTAATGTGTTCTATTATAAAAATGTTACTAACAATCCTACAATATAATATTAATTGAGCCTCACTACCAACCAACCTCTCCTTTCTTCAAATTGCTTTGTGTTTGATATACCCTATGTATTATCCATTTAGAAGGGTAAAAGTCATATGAGAATAGGAGTTTTAAATAATACACTGATAAGATATTTAAAGGCAGTCTTCTTTGTAGCAAAGACATTGTTATGTATGGGTAATATCTGGATTTTTTTAAGTATCTGGATTGGATATAGATAAATATGCAAAAATAGATTTTTTTCATAAACTCATCTTTTTATTACTGGAATTACATTTGCCCTTATAATGCTTTTTAGAACTATGCATAGCATTCTGAAATTTTGTTAAGCTTATCTTAGTAATTAATGTTTTCTAAGAATTTGACTTACACACAGCATTGGGCTCCAGGAAGAGGAAATGCCCTAATAAATTTCACCTATCTCTGGTGGACAAGGGGATAAAGAATTGTTCTCTCAAACTGAAGGCAGGCAAGTTCAAATCTACTAGCTGCTTTGTGGAAGAAATATGAACAATCTCCTCTCCTATGATTTACAGCCTCTGAAAACACATTGAAGAGTCAGTTGTGAGTTGCTTTCAACTTGGCAGCAATGAGTTTGAAATTTTCTTTAGTTTATACTTTTAAAAAGAAAAGAAATCCTTAACATAGTTGAGCTCTTTAGTGCTGCATGGTATATCATTGTGTGAATAGGCCAGATTTTATATTTGTTTGTTGATTTGAATTCGAGTTGTTTTCATTTTTTTACTATTGTGAATAATATAATTCTGCTAATATAAAACAAAATTTACATAGGATTAATTTCATCAGTGCAACCCAACACATATTAATGTTATTAAAAAAACTCCTAACTTCCTGCAGATAAAAAGACTAAAGTTTAAAAAATTAAGCTTATTTTTATAATCTAATAAATCTTCAACATGAAAAGAAGTCAACACTGTTTCTCAAAATATTTGAAAATAGAAACATTGCTTAGCTTTTGGGGAGATGGTTGGTAAAGAATAAAATGAAATGAAGCTATGTATAGTAGTAGATATTGTGGATTTAGATGTCTTTTGTAAGCTTAGACACAATTCTAGAGCTTGACACAAAATGAATACTTACTCCAACTTCAAGTCTTAGAGGTGTGCCTGATGGGCACCAACTTTACCCTACCTAGGAGGCCGAACAGCTTGCTCCAGTTATAAAAAGACCGTTTCTTTCTTTCCTTTTTTCATTTTCCTGTTCTCCTTTCCTGTTTGACCTTCTTTCAAAGGTGAATCTCTCCAATCAACAGTCCAATGTGTGTCCATAAATCCTTTCAAATGCAATTCTCCTCAGAGTACTGGGTGGGACTCAATCTTGCTCCTTGACAATGTCACAACTCCTACTACCAGATTCTACTTTTAACAAGCTGCCTCTAGAGCAGATATTCCCTTTTAGTACTCAAAATTAAGAATTAACCAGTGGATAAATGGCATACTTTCTAAATCTACAATATCCAGTATTCATTTCTATAATACAATTTTGTATTCTCCTCTACTTTTTTAAAAATTGATTTGCATATAACCATCTTTACACAAAGAAAGGTGACCTGACAGAGGCTGAAATTATAAAAAAATATCATTGATATCACATGCAAGTAGGATTTTGTGGAAGATTATCTGAAAATGACTGAAACAGCACGTCAGCAGAGAACTGTCTGAAGAGCAGGCTGTGTTTAGAAGAGACCATGGTACTAGGGATATTATAGCTAATGTCAGATGGATCTTGGCTGAAAGCAGAGAGTACCAGAGGAATGTCTATCTGGGTTTCATTGACTATGCAAAGGCATTGAATATGGATCCAAACAAACTGTGGCTGACTTTGAGAAGAATGGGAATCCCAAAGCAATTGATAGTGCTTATGCAAAAACCTATACTTGAACCAAGAGATCGTCATCAGGACAGAGAAAGGAGACATTGCATGGTTCAAAATTGGAGAGAGTGTACATCAAAGATGTGTCCTATCTCCATATATTCTCAATACATGCTCAACAGATTATACAGGAGGCGGGGCTCTATGAAGAGAAATGTGTCATCAGGATTGGAGGTAGACTCATCAGCAATCTGCATTATGTAGACGACACAACCCTGCTTGCTGAAACTGAGGAGGACCTGAAACACTTCCTGCAGAAGGTTAAAGACTGCAGCCTTCAAAATGGATTGATGCTCAACATCAAGAAAATAAAGATTCTCACCACTGGGGTGATTGGCAGCATCATGATCAGTGGTGAAGAGATTGAGATTATTGACAGCTTCAGTTTGCTTGGCTCTACAATCAACACTCTTGGTACCTGAAGCCAGGAAATGATAGGATGATTGCATTAGGAAAGTTTGCTATCAGAGACCTCTCCAAAGTACTGAAGAGCAATGGTGTCAATCTGGAGACTAAAGTGCAGCTGATACAGGTCATGGTCTTTGCAATCACTTGCTATGCATCAGAAAGTTGGACAATGACTAGGGAGGATAGAAGGAGAATTTATGCCTTTGAGCTCTGGTGCTGGAGAAGAGTATTGAATATATCATGGATTTCTAGGAGAACAAACAGGTTTGTCCTGGAGAAGGTGAAGCCGGAATGCTCCTTGGAGTCAAGGATTTTGAGGCTTCGTCTGACATACTTTGAACATGTTGCAAGGCGGGACCAGTCCTTGGAGAGGGGTGTCATGCTTGGGACGGTGGAGGGACAGTGCAAGAGAGGAAGAAACTTAATGAGATGAATGGATTCAGTGACTGGGGTAATGGGGGTAGGTGTGTCAGAGACAATAAGATTGGCACAGGATAGAGCAGGGTTTAGCACTTTTGTACATATGGCCTCTATGAGTCACAGGTGACTCGATGGCACATAACAACAACCCTTATACAGGGCACTTTATACATTGTGCTCCACACAATCCCTTATATACACTGTACTTCATACAATTAACTACCAATTATCCATGGCTTTTATCACACTCTTCCCCCAATATTCCATTAATCCTTCCCCCATTCTCTAACCTCCATATTCACTACCACAGTGATCATCTCTCCTTCCCCTTTTTCTGCATTTCGCTCCCTCTCTTTTTGTTTTCAGGCTATACTTAATTTACACTGTATTCCGTTCATGTGCATTGTGTTCTACACAATCTTTATTTCACCTTATGCTTCATGATACCATCTCTATACACTTATTTTGCACAGCCAATCACCATTGATCTGTGTCTACTCTTATACCATCTCATCAATATTCCTTCAGACTCTCCCTAAAATCAACCCACTAAACTTTGTTCGACTAGTGATTTTCATGCTTCACTCTTTTCTGTTCCCTTTCCCCTTATTTCCTTCTGCTTTGGGGTATTTATATATGTTGTTGTTAGTTATCCTTCTAATTTTACAGCAATGGTCCTATGCAGTATTTGTCCTTATCAGAGTGAGTTAGTTTAATAACTGAAAAGCTTTCTAGGTTCACTCATTTTTTATAGTATTTTGCAAAATTGTGACTGCTTAGTGCCACGTAGTATTCCATTGTGTGAATATATCACAATTTCTCAATTCATTCATTTGTTGATGGGCAATTAGGCTTTTTCCATTTACTTGATATTTCTATTCCTGTGTCAGTTCTAAATTCCTTGGGGTATATTACTAAAGTACAATAGCTGGGCCATACAGGATATCTATGGTCAGCTTTTTGAGGAAACGCTAAACTACCTTCCAGAATTCAGTATTTTATAATTCTACCAGCAGTACATGAGAGATCCAATTTCTCCACATTTCCTCCAACATTTATTTATGTCCTATAAAACTAATAGGTTGAGATGGTGTCTCATAATGGTTTTGATTTGCATGTCTCTGATTGCCAGTGATTTTTGAGCATTTCTTCATGTGCCTGCCAATCATATGAATATCTTCCACTGTGAAAAGTCTTTCCATTTCTTTCCCCCATTTTGTGATTGGGTTTTTGCATTTTTGTTGTTGTTGTTAAGTGCTGCCTAGTCAATATGACTCATAGTGACCTTGTGAACAGAAGATCTGAATCCTGTTCTGTAACTATTGCTGTTTCTTTAAGTTCATATTTTCCAGAGGCATGTTGTTTAGGAACTGGGTGATACTCCTGCTTCCAAGCCTGTCTTTTCTGGGAGCTCCATCAAATACTGTCCACCATTGGTGACTATTACGGCATTTGACACAATAGTGGCACAACGTTCAGTATCACAGCAACCCGAAGTTACCTCAGTAAAGCTGATTGAGAGACCAGTGCTGTACCACTTAGAAGAATATTCATTCTAAACACAATTAAACCAGGCCCTAATTGGCTCTTAAAAGTCTTCCCAATGTGGCCTTAGCCAAAACCAGCAAATCCAAACAGCCCACACATGGGTGTGAACAAAATAAAAACAACCAAAGAGTCCACACCCAAGCCTCAACCTAACCCCGTAGTAATCTGTAACATTGTGTTATCGAGACTGGAGTATGCTCACTCCCATAGATCACTTGGATCCACAGGTGTATAAGTGAGAAAAATACAACACTGTAGAAAGAGGATGAGCTTGCCTATTCCTTCAGCACCGCCCACCTGGTATGCACACATGTGTGAATGAGCAGGGAAGGGTTGTTGGCTTGAGGAGCAGGGAGTCAAGAGGATTCTTGACTTGTTTTCTCTACTTGGCCCTAGGCGGGAACTAGGCCTGAGTGAGGAGGGCAAAAGGTGTGGAACACAGAGAGGAGTGTGAACTCCTGAACTTGCACCGATACTCATTTAAACCTTGCCACAGATGGCTGGGGACGAGTAAATCAGAATCCAACCAGATGAAGATAAGATGATGTAGGCTGTATTGCTGCAAGTTGAGGGCTTGTTCTGGACGGGATGATGTTTAAAGATGCAGATACTCAAAGTTTCCAGATTGAACAGACGATCTTTCAGCAAAGAAATGTGTTTTTTTCCCCCTCAGAGTACTGGTTACGTAGAGATGGCAAGTCAGCAATTGGGTGTCTAACTAAAAGGAGGATGGGCATGAGGTGTGAAGTGGCTGGTTTACGCATTTTCAAGAAAGTAGTTGTCGATTGGGTGATTGTAAGAGAGAAAAGAACTAGACAATATAAGTGAATGAAATATAATGTAAATGACGGACTATATTGAACACAATGTACATGCATGAAACACAATGTATATCAATAAAAAATGAAGAAAACCCAAACGGTCAGTAAGATTTGCTGAAGCTTTAGAAAAAGATTTTTAAATAAGTAAATCAGAATTTTAGACATTTTAATATAATTCTTTACATTTTCTCCTTATTGATTATTTAAAATAGTTCATAGCAGTGCCGGGGATACAGACTTCTATTATTCTTGTTCCTTACTTGTGGAATGATTAATATATAATTAAAATTTGAGAAACCAAGTTAGGTTGTTGTATAATTTTAAAAATCAATGACATAATAATGCCACTTAACACTACTGGTCCTACAGCCACCTCTTACCCACAGTCTACTTTACTTCAACTCTTCATTCATCTACACAAGATGAAGGTGAGAGTGTAAGATTTCCAACTTGAAGTTGTGGCAGGACTCTGTCCATGTATTACTTCAGCCATTTTAAAATTCTCTTCAGCATGATTTTACCTGTATGCAATATTAATTATATAGCTTTATAATTGCTCATTCTATTAAATTACATATTTTTGAAATGTAAAAATGTATATAGATGACTTCCAATTAATTGATCATGTAACTGCCTGAGAATATCTTGGCATGCTCGATTTTGCCTTCACTTGTTAAAACAATAAATGATCAATCAACAATCTGCAATATGCAGAAGATACAGCACTGCTTCCTGAAGGTGAAGAGAGCCTGAAGCATTTACTGAGGTTATAAAATCTAGCCTTTCGTATGGATGAAATCGCAGTATAAGAAAATACAAATCCTTACAACTGAACCAGTGAACAGCATCATGAGTAGAAGAAAGATTGTGATTGTCAAGAATTTAATTTTGTTTGGATTTCAAATCAATGCCAGTCAGAAATCAATGTTATAACAAGTTAGAATGAAATTATATATTATACATTGCACAAATTTGCCACCAAAGACCTCGTTAAAGTGCGAAAATGTCAGTTTAAAGACTCAAGTGCACCTGCCCAAACCAGTCTTTTTAATAGCTTCATATGTATATGGCTATATGGCTATTGTACAATGGATAGGAAAGACCAAAGCATAATTTTTGCCTCTGCACTGCTGCGTTAAATATACCACAGTTTATCTAAAGAATGAATTAATCTGTCTTGGAAAATGTGCAGCCAGATGTTCAATAAAAACAAGAATTTTAAGACTTTGTCTCTTACTTTGGGCAACAACAATGGGAATAAGCACAACTGATTGTAAGGATGGGTCACTAGGATTTCATTCTGATGTACTATGATTTGGAGGTGGCTCAACAGTACCTAACAACAGCAAATAATAAACACTAGTCCACAGATTCTTTGTCTTAGATAAATGCTTTTCCTTCAGTAGCTTGAGTGTGTGCATCAGTTCAATAAATTGAGAAGAGTGGTGAACCCTCCTGAAATTTTATAAAAGATAAATGGATGCCAATATGATTTTCCAGGGAAGGATTTCAGGTCTACTATTTCTTGATTAAGTTTATTGATTGCAAACAACATAAGTTAACTGTATTAGATGCAACCAAAAAGAAAGTATTAGAAGGCTGTTAGGATCAAAATTCAAGCTTGGACAGTGCACTTCATGAAGGAACACAAGGAAGCAAACCAGTGCCAAGAGGCAGTGCCTGCTGCCACCACTTCAAGATGCCAGCTGTGTGCAGAACTCTGCTACTATTGCAAACTCACGGCCATGCTGTTTCCCTGGCCACTCTGCTCACATCCTGAGCTTTTGCTTTCTATCCTCAAAAAAAAATCCAACCAATAACACTGTGTCCCGGTTTTGACCATCAGGGTGAAGGGAGATGAATATGGACTCCTGCTTCCTACTGGTTTTGGAACAGTCTTTAAGTAGGAAGGGAGGTTTGTCAAAGGACAAACAACACTGTCATTTGCTAGAGCTTCCAGCAGAGTCTCAAAGGGGCCATGACACTAACATACTTCTGCCAAAAGAGATTATGAATCATTGCATTAGATTACCTTTAATTACAGCTCTGAAATTATATGATCCTAAATACTAATTTTTCTTTCCACCATCAACTACCAACTCTGAATTTCTTTAACTAGACACAAATGCAGCAATAGAATGACAAACAGCCTTGCAGGGTCAGCCCTGAAGCAGCAATGATCATTTCAGTGGGTTGTGTAATTAGGATGGTTGGGCTAATGGCAGAAAGTAACAGATGTCAGGGAGTGCTGTGATCCAGCTGAATTTCTGGCAAACCAGAACTGATTCCTCCAGTAAAAGGAATTTGCTTTTCCAAAGTGCCCCCCGGTTCTATATTATGAGTGTATAAGGCAATACATAATTTAATGGTCATATACATACAGATTTTGAGGCAAGTAAGCATGAAAAGACATGAATATATCTAATATTGGGTCACCGTAGAAAGTTACATGCCTCTGTATGTCTCAGTTTAATAGTAACAGTGATGGTTAATGTGTGACACTATGATGACACAATTCTATAATGGAAAGAATCACAATTTGTCACTTTGTGATAGCTAAAGAAATAATGATGAAAATTATTATAATAATAGTTTAAAATATTCCAAAACCATGATTGTACCTCATTCTGAAAAATATGTTTACTTTTTAATTTCAAGTCAAGAACAACAAAGATATCTCACACATGCATTTGACATGTTTCATGTAAAACTAGATCTATGACCTATAAAAGATGTTCTGGTATATATATATTAAGTGTTGGGCTGCAAGAACTTGAGTATGGCGGTTCAAACTCACTGACTACTCAGAAATATGAACTAGTCTGCTTCCTTAAAGATTTGCAGCCTATGAACCCCTGTGGGACAGTTCTTTTTAAAAATATTTTTAATTTTTTTTTATTACTCTAATTTATTTACAAAGTAATAATAATACATTATTTTTTCACAAAAGATCCTTCCCGTGGGTGTCTGGGGTGAAGGAAGTGGGAGAGTTCTTTTCTTTCCTAAGGTTTTACTATGGACTGAAATCAACTCATTGGCAGTAAATTATGACCCAATTCCAAAAGTGTAGTGGATAAGGAATTGATGCTGCCAATCCAAAAGTGGTGTCTTTCTGGTGGTTTGAACTGACACGCAGCTCCTCAAAAGAAAGATGGCCAATTTCCTATGCAATATACAATCTCAGAAACTCAGTGGAGGGTCAGTTATCAGTTGAGAAAATTTACTTCAAAGAATCACCAAAGTTTATAATCTAAAAATGTATCTACAACCGTTTGTCCCAAATGGCAGATAGAATCAAAATACAAATCAAATATTTTTTAATTTTGTTAAAATGCATAAAATTGAATGGGTTCTTTGATGTAAACCAGCAGCCATCAAACCAGTCTTAACTCATAGCAATTATGTTAACTGATACCATCAAAATAAGATGATTATGAGATACACGGAATATTTAACAATTGATTATTGTCTTACTCGAATCTGAAGTAATGGGTATAAAGGACTTTTAAGCCGTCAGTGGTCATTTCAAGTCCTAACATTTTGATTGTTTATATTTGACCTTTGGTTCACCATAAACTTTTTCCTTATTGTGATCCTATTGGAAAAACAGAACTGCCCCACAGGGTATTCAGGGCTGTAATCTTTACAGAAACAGATGACCTCAGCTGTCATTGAGCATCTGTGGGTCTCAATCATGGACACCTTAAGGAAGCAGGAAAAATTGTCTTCTGAACTATTATGAAGCACAGAGTAGAGCTGATCTTTGGGACACTTAGGTTTATTTGCATTCTGCTGATCTCATGAGTGTGTTCACTCCTTCTGTTTTGCAGGTAAATGTGAATGTGGTAAATGCACTTGCTACCCCCCAGGAGATCGCAGGGTGTATGGCAAGACGTGTGAGTGTGATGACCGCCGCTGTGAAGACCTAGATGGAGTGGTGTGTGCAGGTAACAATGATTTACACAGCTTTATCTCATTGCCATGCAATTTGCTTTGTTTTCATCTTGTTCTGCTTGTCTGTCTCTCTTTTCCTTTCTAAGTTTGTTTTTAGGAAAGAAACCATTTACAATTAAACCTTAACTCACTATACAATTAGGTTCATAATGATTTTACTTCCTTGAACCCTTCCTTTAAAGGTATGTATTACTTTTGCTATAGTCCTAGTAGTATAGTGGTTAAACGCTTAATTGCTAATCAGAAGGTTGTTGTTGCTGTCATTTTGTGCTGCCAGTCAACTATGACACATAACAACCCTGTAAACAGTCATCCTCACCATCTCTGATATAGTTGAGCCCATTGTTTATGTAGTTACTGTGTCAATCCATCTTATTGGGGTTCTTCCTCTCTGGGGTTCTTCCTCTCTTTTGCTGATCCTCCACCTTTCCAAATATGGTATCTTTTTCCAATGACTAGCTTCTCCTAATAATATGCCCAAACTATGTGAGACAAAGTTTCACCTTCCTTGCCTCCAAGAAGCACCCTTGTTGCATCTTATCCAAGACTGTTTATTTGCCTTCCATGAGATAGTCAGTACTTCACAGTACATCTAACAAGTGGACAGAATAACCTCAGGCAGAATATTCTCCTGTGGACTATAAATACAGAATAATCTCCTGTGGACTATAAACTCTATGGAAAAAAGATTGAAGTTGTCAGTGATTTCGCTTTACTTGGATCCACAATCCACACCCATTGTAGCAGCTGTCAAGAAATCAAAAGACATGTTGCATTAGGTAAAATTGCTGTCAAGGCTCTATCCAAAGTTTTGAATATCAAGGATATCAGTTTAAAGCTCAAGATGTGCTTGATACAAAACAATGGTCTTTACAACTGCTTCATATGCATTTTGATATTAGACAAGATATAAAGAAGGCCAAAGAAGAATCATCAAGGCCTTTACATTGTGGTATCGGAGAAGAATACTGAATATCCCATGGACTGCCAAATAGACAGACAAATATATCTTAAAGGAAATGCATACATGGTGAAACGTCACCTCTCTTACTTTGGTCTTATTCTCAGGAAGAACCAATTTTTGGAGAGAGATAGTATGCTGGGGAAGGTGGAGGGTTAGAGAAAGAACCTCAACAAGATATATTGTCACAGTGATTGCTACAATTGACTTGAGCACAACAGAGATTAAGAGGATGGAGCAAGATAGGGCAGAGTTTAAATCTGTTATTCATAGGGTCATATTTTCTTTTTTTTTTAGATTATTTTTATGTGTGTGTACCGTCAAATTAGATCTGACTGGTACAGAAGCAGATTGTCCCTCCTTCCCCGGCAGAGCATCTGGTGGATTCGAACCGTGCGCCTCTGGGATTGTAGTTGCAGCTCCTTGCCACTAGGCTACCAGAACTCCCCAAGGGTCATATTTTCACGTTGTTGTTAGGTGCTGTCGAGTTGAGTAATAAGAGTGGCACTATGAACAGCAGATCTTAATCTTATCTATCCTGTGCTGTCCTCATCATTTCTGACACACTTGAGCCCATTGTTGCAGTCACTTTGTAATACAGCTCGTCAAGGGTCTTCATCTTTTGCTAAACCTCTACTTTTCCAAGTATGGCACCCCTCTCGAACGATTAGCCTCTCCTAGGAACATGCCCAAAGTAGGTGAGATGAAGCTTTGTCATTTTTGCCTCCAAGGAGTATTCTGGCTGCACCCTATCCAGGACAAATCTCTTTGTTCTTTTGGCTGTCCACAGCATATATAGTACTCTTCTCCAAAATCACAGTTCAAAGACATCAATTATTCTTCTGTCATCTTAATTCATTTTCCAGCTCTCAGATGCATAGCAAGTGATTGAAAAGACCATGGCCTGAATCGGGCACATTTTAGTCCTCAAACTGATTTAATTGTTCCTTAGTAATTTGGGGAAGTCCCCGAATTCCCTAGACTTTTCCACTACAGTCTGTCTCCTGATCTCCCAACTGTGGATACCAAGAGTGTTGATTGTGGATCCAAGTAAGATGAAATCCTTGACAACTCCTATCTTTTTTTCCCATCTTTGATGATGTTGCTTATCAGTTGGGTGGTAAGGATTTTTGTCTTCTTGATGTCGTTAAACAATCCATACCGAAGGCTGTACTCTTTGATCTTCTGCAGAAAATATTTCAAGTCCTCCTCACTTTCAGTACAGAAGGTTGTGTCATCTGCTTAACACATAGTCAACACTCAACAACAACTACTAGTCATACTCAACTAGTCAACACCTAACAGCAACTACAATCAGCATCCATAGTCACAGCTGTCAAGAATTCAAAATAATTTTTTCAAAAAGAATTGAAAAGATATAGAGCACTGAGAAAATCTAGGGCCTCTCCAAAGTTCTGAAGAACAGTGATATCAGTTTAAATGTGTGCTGGATCTAAGTAATGGTATTTTCCTTTGTTTCCTATGCACCAAAAAGTAATTAAGGACAGTGCAAGTAAAATTGGTACCATTGAATTGTGATGTTGGTAAAAAGCACTGACCATCCCATGGACAACAATCAAGTCTGTTTTGGTAGAAAAACCACTAGGATGCTATTTAGAGACAAGGATGATGAAACTCCATCTCACACAATTTGGGGACCAATTCTTGGAAAAAGCATCATGCTGAGAAAGGTGGAGGGTCAGAGAAAGAGAGGAAGACCCTCAATGAGATAGAATGACCCAGTTATTTTAAAAATTGATGAAAATATGTCAGAGACTATGAGAATGAAAAAAACAGGACAAAGTTCAGGTCTGTGGTTCATATGGTTGCTATGAGTTGTACTTGACTCCTAATAATATAGGTGAATCAGTGACACATAGCAACAACAGCATTGGTAAGTTTGAGCTGTCCACATTTTGACTGTAGGTGAAATTGAAACCTTTGTGCCATTTAGGAATTTTATATAATATGTACGTGTGTTTGTGTGTACAGTTGTGTGTGTGTGTGTGTGTGTGTGTGTGTGTGTGTGAGTATATGTATCAAAACCAATCCAGTTATAGGGGCTTGCTTTCTGAATATGGCAAATCTTTATGGGAAGAGATTGGCTATATTTATCTTACAGAGTGGCAGATGGATTAAAATTCAGTTATGTAGGTGAATTACATTCAGACTTTCTTTCAGTAAGCAGTCCAATATATTACACACACAACACAACCAAGAATCCTTTTCATTATGTAAATAAATTACTGCCATAAAATAGGTGCTAACTCATATTCTGAGGCTATAAATCTTTGAGTTATTGCCTATCTTTCTGCCACAGAGCAGCTGGTGAATTCCAGCCACTGGCCTCTTAGCTAGCAGTCTGATATATTCAGCACTGTGGCGTGAAGGTACTTTATCATTATGCACATAACTTACAGTAATTAGATTAACAGCTGCTCATTGCACACTTAGTTTGTGGAAGGCATTGCACTGTTGCTGAACACATGCATGGCCTTAAACACTTGATCATCTTTGAAGCCTTTACCTCTGAATTGCATACTTGCATTTCTCTTGGTTTAGTTTTAAAACCATGGAAAAAAATTCACTGGTCTCTCCCCAATCATTTCACATAATTGGCTTTTCATGATATTTTTAATAATTATAGTTTTTCAAATAGTAGGTTATTTTCAATTCTCATTCTATATGACCTCTTCTGGCATAGAATTGCAATTATTCTTCACTACAACTTCCAAGAAATGTTTCCTATCTCAATTGTCCGCTCTTTCTTCTCTCACTTCTCCTGTATTTACTTTCCCTGTTTGTCTTGCTCACATCTCAGAGTCCCTTAATAAATCCCAGTATTTTCCTGGAAATTACAGTGGTCTGCCTTTTCTACCATGCTGCCCTCAAGTAATTGCTGCATCTTCTCTTTTTCTCAGTACATTCCAAGTTCCTTTCTTAGTATCAGTTTTTATTTCACTTCAAACTTTTATTTTCCAGTTAAATATTTTATTTTGGATATTTCTTCCAATGACACATGTTTGAAACCTGAATACTCATTTACTCCTTTTTTATCAAAATACATACCTATCTACACCTTACTTTTTGCCACTGGAAATCCAGTGTTGGCAGAGAGCACCAACGTTCTTCACACTTAAAACTGATTGCTGTCAAGTTGGAATCCACTGAGACCTGGCCCTCCAAAGGGTTTTGGACAGTTGTAAATTGTCCAGGATATATTGTTCATCTTTTCCCCAAGAACTGCATGAGGACCTAAATCATCAGAGAACACCCTACAGACTATGCCACCAGCACTCTCTCCAGATATCTTAGAACTTGCAATTAAGCTTAAAAGAAACGGTAGCACTGAGGTGACTTATATGAAACGTGAACCCTCTGCAATGAGAATGAGGTGAATGAGATGAAAGAAGGATTATATACTGTGCATAGAAATTTAGCATATTTCATAATGGGCTGCTAGCCAAAATACTGACAGTTCAAATCCTTCTGCAGCTCCATGGGAGAAAGATGATGGTCTTCTCAAGGCAGACTTATAGTTTGAGAAATTTAGTGGAGGGTCACCAAGGGCCTCTCCAAAGTACTAAGGACCAATAATGGACATTTAAAAGTTATTCACTTGATTCAGGCCATGCTCTTTTCAATCACTTTCTGTGCATCTGAGAACTGGACAATGAATAAGGATGATAAAAGAAGAATCAATGCCTTTGAGTTGCAGTGTTAGAAAGAGTACTGAGTATCCCCTGGACTAAACATATGTTTTGGAGTATCTGCAACCAGAGTGTTGACAGGCAAAGATGGTGAAGCTTTGTCTAACATACTTTGAATATGTTGTTAGGAGTGGGGAAATTCCTTGGGAATGGACATGATGTTTGGATAGGTTGAGGGTCAGGAAACAGTGACTACAACAGCAAGCTCAAGTATATCAGAGATGATGAGGATGGCTCTGGATAGGCAGAGTTCAAATCTATTGTTCATAGGTCACTATGAGTTGTACTCGACTTGATGGCAACTAACAGCAACAACTAAAGCAGTTGACTTGGGGGTTTGTTAAAGCAGTTGACTTGGGGGTTTGTTTTGCTTTGTTTTGGTTTGGAGGGCAACAAATTTTTCCCTAGTGTGCTGTTTAAATACATATCTAGATAACAATTATACTTAATATCTATCACGTATATTGTGCATTTCATGTGTATTAATGCAAGCTACAACATTCCTGTTTTTTGTTTTCTTGTGTACTGTCTAGTCAATGTCTTCTTTTTCTGAAGCTGAAAGACAGAGTAGGCCTACTCCAAAGATTTTTTTTAATATTTTTAAAAGTTGGGTTTTCTTTTATTTCTTTTTTTTAATTTCTTTTTTTCCCATTCATTAATTGTTGCACATTTCTTCCCTGCTCACCTCTCCCCCCAGTTCTTTTTTCTCTTTGAAAAAAGAAAAAAAATGCCTTTAATTATTATCCAATCCCCCCCCAGTCCACCTTACTATGCAGCTCTTATTCTGGACTCATGTTATGCAAATAATACCTAATCATATATTCCTTTTAAATTCCTAATCATATATTCCTTTTAATCATATATTCTTTTTCTCCCTCCTCTGTTTCAATAGAGTGTACCTAATTTACCTCTTTTCAGTTTCTCCCCAACCTCGATGTCAGTCCTGTTCTGGAAAAGTGATATTATTCAGTATTTGTCCTTTTGTGACTGAGATATTTCATTCAGCATAATATCCTCCAGGGTCACACATTTTGTATAATATTTCATGAGTTCCTTGTTTTTCAGTGCTGCATAGTATTCCATTGTGTGAATATAGCACAGCTTCTCTATCTATTACTTTGTTGATGAACACTTGGGTTGTTTCTAACTCTTTGCTGTCATAAACAAAGCCTCAATAAACATGGGTGTGTA
The DNA here is from genome assembly GCF_000299155.1 of Elephantulus edwardii. NCBI lineage: Eukaryota > Metazoa > Chordata > Mammalia > Macroscelidea > Macroscelididae > Elephantulus > Elephantulus edwardii. The sequence goes on from NW_006399753.1 coordinate 39,852,298, forward strand.
AATATATGCTTAGGTGGCAGTTCTGGTTTCTTTAGAGTATATTCCCAGTAGTGGAACTGCTGAGTCAAATCGTATTTCTAACTTTTTGAGAAAGTGTCATACTGCCTTTCATAGTGGTAGCACTATTTTACACTCCCACCAACAATGAATAAGGGTTCCAGTTTCTCCACAACCTTGCCAGCATTTGTTGTTTTCTGCTCTGTTGAATTTTGCTATTGTTAGTAGAGTGAGATATCTCATAGTTGTTTTGATTTGTGTCTCTCTTAGAGCTAGGGATTTTGAACACTTCTTCATGTGTTTGTTTGCCATCTGAACAAATGTGGTGTTTTTTCAGATTAAGACAGACTAGGAAGAAGGATTGGCCACCCACTTCTGAAATAGCAGGCCTCTGAAAACCCTATGCACAACAGAACACACGCAGACTAAC
>NW_006399753.1:39855344-39857175 GCF_000299155.1 Elephantulus edwardii
GCTATGATTCGTAAGCGACTCGACGGCACACAACAACAACAACAACAACAATGATTATGGGATCCGATTGCCAAGCCTTTATCCTGCAGAGCTGTTGTTGTTGTTATATGCTTTCTAGATGCTGGTGTAAGCAAGTGACTGCAAAGCAAGCCATGTACCACAATCCAATACCCTGCTCTATCCCTGTGCCAATCTTATTGTCCCTGACACATCTAACCCCTTTACACCAGTTACTGAATCAATCCATCTCATTGAGGGTCTTTCTCTCTAGTGCTGTCTCTCTACCCTCCCAAGCATGAAGTCCCTCTCAAAGGACTGGGTCCTCCTGAAACATGTCCAAAGTATGTCAGACAAAGATTCAGAATCCTTGCCTCCAAGGAGCAGCCGGGTTTCACCCTCTCTAGAGTGAACCTGTTTGTTTTCCTAGCAGTCCATGGTATATTCAATACTCTTCCTTCACCACTGCTAAAGGCATCAATTCTCCTTCTATCATCCCTAGTCATTGTCCAGCTTTCTGATGCATGCAAGTAATTGCAAAGACCACGGCCTGAATCAGGTGCACCTTAGTCTCCAGATGGATACTGTTGCTCTTCAGTACTTTGGAGAGGTTTCTGACAGCAGAATTACCAACTTTTCAATGAATGCCTAACTGTGTATCTATTTCTGCCACTGGGGATTCTTAGTTGGTTGTAATCAGATGCACAGACACAGCCAAGTGAAAGGAGATGCAGAGAAGGACATGCCAGTCAGAAGGAAGGGGACTTTTGGGGAAATTAAGAGTGTGACACAGTCATAGAATAGGACCTGAAGAAACCCTATATAATTAGAATTTAGATGGCAAATGAGTAAAGGAGGTGACATGTTTTGTAATGTGTGTTAAAAATTTTGAACTTTATTCAAAGAAGAATAGGAAGCACGGATGTTTTAAACAAGATGATAACATAACCACATGCTATTTTTTTTTCAAACCAGCTGTGGTTTCTGGATGAAGCAGGAGTTTATGAAAATAATAGATGCATTTGTAAGTATGGCAGGTTAATAAGGATAGTGGGAGAGGAATCTTGATGAGATGAAATGATCTTACTTCATTGAGGATTATAGAGATGGAGAAACTTGGATATATTAGAAAGAATGTTAGAAGCTGCGCACACCAAGGATTAACAGAATTTATTGACCCTGATGCAAGAATATTTTTTCCAGCTTTTAAGTTCCCCACTACAGTTCCCTGAAAACTGTTGAAGATGTCGACGTTATTAGACCAAATAGCTCAGGGCAAATTCACTTATAACTGATATATTTCAACTGAATTGGCAGAGATTGTGATTTCACGGCATATGGCTAACGGACATGTCATGCTTTGTGTTTCTATGAGTGCTGTGACTCTTGCAAAAGGCATGTCCTTTGCAGTCCCCAAAGGCTCAGCTTAAGGAATCATTGGGAGAGATGTTGGCTCCGGTGGGGCGGGCAGAAGAACACTTCTAAGTCAGAGAATTCCAACATCCATATAATGTTGAATTCATTCTCGTACATCTGAATGGTATTATAGTCCACAGAAAATAGTAGAAGATAGTTCACAGGAGTTGTTAAAATGAATTACTGCAACGATCTCTAAGGTAATGAATGCCGGGTATGGTCTTACTGAAAGGATGAAGTCCTTGTCTGATATCCTTCTGGAAAGACTAGTGTCAAGTGTCAGTCTGAAGGCTTAGCTGAACCTCTACTTGCAATATTTTTGCTTTTTAATTTTTGACTCATGTACTTTTAACTTGTTAGTTAAATTTGTGTCTTCTAGGCTGCAACACTTCCATGATACATCTTCAAGGATATGAAC
>NW_006399753.1:39857753-39901028 GCF_000299155.1 Elephantulus edwardii
TACATTTCCAGATTATGATTTGATGAAATTACACGTGACTTGCTTCAAATTGTGTAATCTGTTACATTCACCTTTTGTTATAATTACAGATTTATCTCAACCTACCAGAATTCACTTAATCCTATCCAGTTTATTGATGGATATGATAATGGATAAACACTGCCAGATTTTAGTTTACCTGCTGATTAGGTAGTTTGTGGATATTTTCCTTTTATTTATTTGTAAAAATCCTCAGGCAGCTCTGACTGTGCTGTCAGGGACCTGCACTGGGCAATTAGACCCCATATTGAACACTGAGGGTTCTTGCTCATCAATAGAAGGCTCTGGTGACTTAGTCTGTTTGCTGCTGACTTAGCTGCTGCCTCCCGTCCTCTCAGGACTATTACAAGGAACATTTACAGAAAATGATTAAATGAAAGGACTGAGGAGCAGAATAGAGTCAAAAGTGAGTCCTAAGTGTGGTTTGAATAATTGAGTGGATGAGAAAATGCTCTATTTCTTGTATCAATTGTCATCATTCTTATGAAAAAAATATTTTTTCACAAAGAGTTATAAGATGGAGAAAACGGAATATTCTTTGATTTCCCCCCTTTTACCTGACATTCTATTCCTTATCTTTGCTTCTCATTCTGATTAATCCATAATCATTCTTCCATATCGAACTACAGTTGATATACTCAGGATGTCTTTATGCAATTATTTTTTTACTTTCTTGATATTTTAATAACTTCCTTATAACACCATGATAATGGCTCTTATACTTTTATAAATTACTCCAAATATTTATTCCTAGGAAGTTTATATTTCTTAAGTTCTATTTTAGCCTTGAAACTATAATTTATGTCAGAGATACATAGAGAAATATATCAAGTTCAGTTTTCAAAGAATTCTTCAAGTTAGACTTAAAATTTGAATTTCAATTGGACATGGAAAAGACTTGAACAGTTAATATTTTGATTCATGGAAGCTGAAGAAGAAGAAATTTCCAGACATGAAAAAGCACAAATCTAAAAGTGGAAACCTATTGTATATATAAAAGAAGTATTTTTACATTCTTTTCTTGTATCTCTGTATCTTGCACCCTTGAACTCCTTTCAAGTATGGAATTCTTAGATGCTTTCAAACTACTTAGTAATGTATAAAACATTGTTTTATCATCACTTGTTTTACTTAATTCTTCTGTAGATAGTAAGACTTTATAAGTATTTTTAAATTAAGCCTGTTATATCAAGCATAAAACCAAGAAAATATAGAGAAAATATTTTTTTTAAATGTTGCTTTTGTTATGTGCTATTGAGTCCAGAACCAACTCTAGCTGACTTTTCAACAAATTTATTTTTTCTTCCAGAAGATTAAACTGGCAAGAGGAGAATGCTCATTTTTTTCCTGCAGATCAGTTGGTTTATTCAAACCATGTGCCTTTGGATTGGCAGCAAATCTTCTTACCACTGGGCCACTAAAGCTTAAAATGTTAATCACCTAAAAATACATCATCCAACAAAAATATACCTGATAACAGTGTGTTCTATTTGTTTCTGTGTTTTTTTTAGAAATGCTATTTTGTTGTTAGTTGCCATCAAATGGACTCATGTTGTTGTTGTTGTTGTTGTTGTTGTTGTTAAGGGCCGTCAATGGAGCACAACTCATAGGGACCCAATGAACAAAAGACCTGAAACCTGTTTTATCCTGAGCCCTCCTCACACTTTTTGAAACACCAGAGCCCACCATATCAATCTACCTGGTTGAGTATCTTCCTTTCCTTCGCCGACACTCCACCCTTCCCAGCATCATGCTCTCCAAGGACTAGCATTTCCTAGCAACATGTCTAAAGTGTGTGAGGTGAATCCTCATCATTTTTACCCCAAAGAGCACTCCAGTTGAACCCTCTCCAAGACATATCCATTCTTTTGGCCATCCATGCAATGTTCAGAGATCTTCTCCAACACCACAGCTCAAAGGCATCAATTCTTTTTCCATCATCCTTATTCTTTGTCCAGCTCTTGGATGCATAGCTAGTAATCACAAAGAACATGACTTGAATCAAACACACCTTAGTTTTCAAACTGACATCACTACTCCTCAATAATCTGGGAAGGTCCCTAACTGTAAATTTTACGAGTGTGATGTCTCTTCTTGTTTCCTGGCTGTTGATTCCAAAGGTTTTAATTGTAAATCTTAGCAAGATGAAGCTGTGGACAGTCTCAATCTCCTCTCCATTCACCATGACACTCCTATCAGTCCGGTGGTAAGAATCTTTGTTCTTTGGTATGCAATACATACCAAAAGCTGCATTTCTTGTTCTTCTACTACAAGTGCTTCAAGCTCTCTTCCCTTTCAGCAAGCAAAATTGTGTCATCTAGCTAATGCAGGTTATTGATGAGTCTCCCTACAATCCTGATTCCTCATAGAGTCCAGCTTCTCAGATAATTTGCTCAACATACAGACTGAATAGCTACGGAGAGAGAATACAACGCTAGCTCACTCCCTTCCCAATTTCAAACCATGCAGTTCTCCCCTGTTCTGTTTGCAGAACAGCCTCCTGTTCCAGGTGTAGGTTCTGCTTGAGTATGATCAAGTGCTCTGGGATTCCCATTCTTCTCAATGTCAGCCACAACTTGTTATGATTCACATAGTCACTATGCCTTTGCATAGTCAATAAAGCACAAATAGACATTCTTCTGGTATTCCTTACTTTCAGCCAGGATCCATCTGACATCAATAATGTCTTACATGATAGCTTACACTTGATCGCTAACACAATCAGAAACACCCAACAGTTACAAACAGCTATCAGATAAATCAATTACAAAACACTTACCTTCAGAATTCAACTACACCAAGCTGGAGGCCTGATTAATGGATTCAAAGAGAAGTTTAAAACAAAACAAAAAATGGAAATTTTGTCCTATTCTGTGTCATCCTCAAAATCTCCCACACGCTCAACTCCATTTTTAGAGTTAACCATGTCAATTCAGCTTGTGAAGTGTCTTCCTCTTTTGCCTTTACCAAGCATATGTTTCCAAGCATGATGTCTTTTCTCAAGGACAGGCATTTCCTGTCCTAAGTATGTGAGACAAATTTTTATTATCTTTTCCTCTATGACACATCCTTTTACTACATCCAAGACAGATTTATTTGTTCTTTCATACTCTTGGCTATCACTACAATTCAAAGACATCAAATCTTCTTCACTCTTCCTTATTCAAGGTTCAACTTTCATATGCATATGAGGAACTGAAAATACCATGATTTGAATTGGACACTTCTGGCTCTTTAAACATCTTGCACTTTAGTTTACCTTTGGTTTTTGTTTGTGTTTTTTTTTTTTTCAAAAAGATCTTTGACAGCTGATTTGTCCAGTGTAACACGTTTTTTGATATGTTGACTGCTGTTGCCATGGGTGTTGATTGTGGCTCCAGATGAAAGGAAGTCAAATGACAACATCAATCTTTCCTCCATCTATCATTATGTTGCCAATTGGGATGATTTTCATCTTCTTGATGTTAAGGTACCCTTAGCTTCTTTAGTAAGCGTTCCAAGTCTTCTCCCCTTTCTGTATGATTATGCCATCTACAAACACATACTGTTGATTAGCCTTTCTCCAATCTTGATGTGACATTCTTCTTCATACAGTCAAGCCTCACTTATTAAAGTCTCGGCTTGAAAATTGTCTTTGCACATTTAATAATTTGTCTAGAGAATATACCTCGGTCTCGATCTCTCTCTCCCTCTCTCTCTCCAATATCTCCAGTAGTATTCTTAGTTGCATTCATTTGTTCATGTGTATTTGTGTGGTTTTCTGCATTTGTTCATATAGTAGTAACGTGAGTAAAATAAGTAATTATTTTCTTTTTAGCATCACAGAGGCACCATGATGTGGCAGGATGAATGAGAATCCCAGATTTAGACAGCTTGATATTTAAATCTGGGCTATATTTCCATGTAATGGTAGTACTCCATACAATAGTTTAGTCTATGATTTACTTGCCACTCTTCGACATTGTGGTAAGCATAAAACACAAAGAACACAATGCCGCTCAATACTATGTACCAAGTATCTATCTCCTTAAAGGCCTGATCATCAAGAGAAGAGTAGAAAATTAAAGTCGTTAACTCTGGAAGAAAGAATACACATGCCTTAGGCCTCCTGCAAAGCTGCCTACACTGTGTTTTGGAAAGAAAGTGGAAGTCTCCAAATCTGAATTTCCTAATCTCTAGGATATTTTTTGAAGATTCTTATTCTCATCACTATGTTCAGCCACTGGGAGCTAATCTCACCAATGTGAGTGCTTGGAACACAGTGACTTCCTCCCTCTGGTGTGACTTTAAAGGAGAACAAAACTAAGGATCAGTAACGTAGGTTATTTTCTCAGATCACCACCTGATCCTGCTTCATGTTGTTGTCATTGCTATTGTTATTTTTATGTGCTTTCAAGTCAGCTATGACTCACAGGAAGCGTGCATACAATTGAATGAAACCCTGATTGTCTTGTGTCATCCTCAGAATTGAACCTGTGCTTGAGCCCATTGTTGTGGCCATCCTGTCAGTCTGTCCTGTGACTGAGCTCACTCATTACTGCTGAAATAGAATCAATGCATTGCTGACCCTCCTTGCTGTTTGATGGGACCAATTCACTGCTGCCTCTCCACTGGGTTTTTTTAGGCTATGAATCACATGGGAAGAGAGTGCCACTTTCCATGGATACACAGGTGGATTCAAACAATGAAAAAGTGCCACCTTTAAGTCAGCAGCAAACAGACTAAGTCACCAGAGCCTTCTATTGATGAGCAAGAACCCTCAGTGTTCAATATGGGGTCTAATTGCCCAGTGCAGGTCCCTGACAGCACAGTCAGAGCTGCCTGAGGATTTTTACAAATAAATAAAAGGAAAATATCCACAAACTACCTAATCAGCAGGTAAACTAAAATCTGGCAGTGTTTATCCATTATCATATCCATCAATAAACTGGATAGGATTAAGTGAATTCTGGTAGGTTGAGATAAATCACTAATTATAACAAAAGGTGAATGTAACAGATTACACAATTTGAAGCAAGTCACGTGTAATTTCATCAAATCATAACCTGGAAATGTAACTAATGAAAAGAACTAGCAAAAAAGAAAATAAGTTTGAAATCAGAGCATTCTTCACTTAGTTTACTTTCTTGTGAAGTCACTTTCAATGCTTATAAACCATATGTGGGCTTTCTTAAACTCTTCTGTAAACAAAATTGCTGTGTGACTCATAAATGCATATATTATTAACAAATCCATTATTTTTTAAAATGACATTTTATTAATTTTAATGAACATTTACAGAGATTTTGGGTTTCCATTCATTCATTGTTGCACTATTTTATCTACCCTCTCCCCCAGTTGGTTCCTCTCTTTTTTTCCCCCCTCTTGAAAGTCTGTTTTAATTGTCCCATTGCCACAGTGCTTGTCAAAGCCAGTTCTGATTAATCTCCTTTGTCAGGGTGTCCTTTGCTATTCCCCATCACTCCTCCCTGAGAGAGACTTCACCCTGATTCATAAGGAAAAGGGGACAGTGTATTCTCTTAGCTACTTCCTGCTGAAAAGGGATGCTGTAGGTTTCAGGGTGAAGATCTTCTCTCACTACTCTAAAGGGCCCCTTGGGCAAGATTAAACATGTAGACTATTATGGAGATTGATTTTGGAATTTAGATGCACTGTTATCAGTTGTGCTTAGCCATACATATTCATATCCTTGAAGATGTATCATGGAAGTGTTGCAGCCTTGAAGACACAAATTTAACTAACAAGTTAAAAGTACATGAGTCAAAAATTAAAAAGCAAAAATTTCGCAAGTAGAGGTTCTAATAGTGGCACAAATCAAGTTACAGGGGGAAGGTAGTCCTTAAAATAAAAGGCCTATTGACTAGCACTTTGTCTATCATAGTATAAAGGTTAGGAACCACAAGATGTAGAGGCTCAACTATGTCATTCATTGTTCTTAAGTCCTGGAGCAAATTCCATCTACCACTAGGTTGTTTTACAGCTCAGAAGTCCGCATGCAAGGCAGAGGTGAAGTAAGGAACTGCTTATGAGGTTTTCCATCAATTCCAACAACTAAGAAATAGTGAGAAGAGCTGGGACCTCAGAAGGCTTTTAGGACCAAATAGTAGGCTCTTGTGTCCAGGACAAAACGAATATACTTACCAGTAATGTTAATGCTCACCCACAGCTCTTCTGGGAGGATCTAAATCATTTAAGTGTCCTCTTTTGTTTCCAGCTGGGAGCTGGGCCTTGTCAGTCCTGTCAGCCATGAGGACCCGATGTGAGCCACCCTTGGCCAAGTGTCCTTCAGATCCACACTTAAAGCAAATGAGTGGGAGCTTCCTCTCTGCTCCCTTGCCTATCTGTGGCTCTCGTCTGTGACACTGTCTGCTGAAGTGGCCCAGCTTTACACAGTGGAAGCAATTCTGACCTGCTTTATTACCTTTGGGTGACACTGTTTATGAGTAAGACTTCCTTTTCCTGGCACAGGGCCTAAACTGGTAGCAATAGCTGCCCCAATAATTTTGGCCATTCTCTGGTCTTTTCTTTTCCCTCTAGATCCCAGTTGTTAAAAGAGGGAAAAATTTAAACAAATATATAACAAATAATTTTGAACATTATAATTTTTTAAGCTTAAGGCTAGAAATATTAACAATATGATCATTTCCAATCCAGAGATACATGTTCCAATGTAGTTCCTATTTTCCATAAATGGTTTTGGTAAGAATATTGTAAATGTGGATAGAGTTCCACTATTCCTCCTCCAAGCCATGATATAGTGTTATTAGCAAGAGCAGTTATAAATCCATTGCGATCCTTACTCTAACTTAAATTTTTTTTCCTAAATTTAAATTTATTATTAATTTCAGTAAAAATTTACAGGGGTTTTGGCTTTCCATCCATTCATTGTTGCACATTTCTCCCCTTCTTTCATTGTTTTACAAAACCTCCCCAAGGTCCACTCCACCATGTAGCCATATCTCTAGACTCCTGTCATGACAGAAATACCTAATCACATATCTCTTTTAAACAGTTTTCTCCCTCCTCTTTCAGTGCAATATACATTATTGAACCCATCTTACTCAGTCTTTCCCAACCGCAAGTTCAGTCCTCTTTTACAACAGTGGCACCATGCAATATTTATCCTTTTGTGACTGGGATATTTCACTCAGCATAATGTTTTCCAGAGTCAACCATTTTGAATACTATTGCATGAGTTCTTTGTTCTTCAATTCAGCGTAGTATTCCATTGTGTGAATATACCACAGCTTCTCTATCCTTTCATTTGTTGATGGGTACTTAGGTTGTCTCCAACTCCTTGCTATTGTGAACAAAGCTGCAATAAACATGGGTGTGCATATATCTGCTTGGATGTCAGTTATGGTCTCTTCAGGGTATATTCCCAGTAGTGAAATTTCTGGGTCAAATGGTATCTCTATTGGCAACTTTTTGACTATTTTTAAAAATCTGGCTCCAGCCTCTCTCCTCTTTCTCTCTCTCTCTCTCTCTCTCTGTGTGTGTGTGTGTGTGTGTGTGTGTGTGATTTGCATTTCAGAAAGTACATTCACCATACACATCTTGGCATTTCAGTCTAATAAAAACTTAAGCATTGACATTCCTCCTGTACCTTATATACACAGGATGATAATAAAAACAAACCACTTATTGCTTCTCTTCTTTCTTCAGTGCTTCTGGAATAGCTGCCTATGAGTCCAATTTAAGAAACAAGAGGTATAATGAAGAGTCACCTCTTAATTACACAATCAGTTCACATTTCTTCAGGGAGTTTTTCAGTGTAGAGCTGCAATTGGAAGACAAATCATAGACAGCCTGAAAGTATTGTCTGCAACTCCTGGACATGGTCAGGTTTCTGATGATGGGAAGACCTCAGACTACCCACTCAGGACAAATATTTCTCGTTCTTCTTGTTAAGGTGTGGCTGCACTCTGTTTAATTTTTACTCACAGCAACTTCATGTGCCAGAATAGATCTGACCAATAAAGATTTCCTGGTATCAGATCTACAACCCTCAACGTATTTCCATTGAATGATAAAGAACTCACTATTGACTTTCCAGTGGGCTTTCAGAGGCTGTCAATTTAATGGAAAAGACTGCCTATATTTCTTCCCTGGAGCTCCTGATAGATCCAAATCACTTGTCTTTAGGTTGGCAGTGCAGCTCCTTACCACTAGACCATCTGAACTTCCTAGATTACCAAATCTTATTCCTACAAAGATCTAGGTTGATGCACATTGCCACTATTTCCATTCACAGGTAAACACCTACCTGAACCACAAGAAATTCCTTCTGGGAAAATACAAATAGTAGTAAGAACATCTCCAAATTGTGTCTTAAAATCACAAGTATCTTTCCTGAGCAGGGTAGCAGCTTGCCTTTCCTGAGTTCTTTGCTGTAGCAGCTAAGGTAATTGACACTTACATAATAAGTCTGTGGGAACAGATGGCAAGGTGACTCCCTGAATGCCATCAACATTCTATATTTCTCAGTTTCTTCATTTCTCCTGTTGTGTAAATTCTGATACCCAAACATAGGTGATCTGATTCCTGCTCATCCCTGTTTTATTCGTTTCCTGATTGTTTTCCTGATTTCCTGTCTTCTTCTTGTCATCATTGTTAGTGCATTCGAGTTGCTTGTGGCTCATAGAAATCCTATGTATAAAAGCTTTGAACATTATTTTTATTCAATCTCCTCATCTCCTACATACCTATACCAGCTACTCAGTCAATCCATCTCATCCAGGGTCTTGCTCTCCTGCACTGCCCCTTCACACTTCCAAGCTCAGCGTCCTTCTCCAAGGACTGGTTCCTCTTGATAACATGCCAAAAGAATGTGAGAAAGGAGCTTCAAAATCCTTATCTCCAAAGGGCAGCTTGGTTTCACCTTCTTCAGGACAGATTTGTTTTTCTCTTAGAAGTTCATGGTATGTCCAATACCCTTCTCCGGCACCACAACTTAAAAGCATCGAGTCTTTGTCTATTATCTTTAGTAATTGTTCAGTTCTCTGATGTATAACAATAAATTCTGAAAACCATGACCTGGATCAGGCACTAGTCTCTAGATTGACATCTTTGCTCTTCTATACTCTGGAGAGGTCCCTGACAGCAGATTTTTCTCAATACAACTTGTTTTTTGATTTCCTGAGTGCCAAGAGTGTTGATAGTGGAAGTAAACAAACTGAAATTGTTAACAATCCAACTCTTCTCCATCTATCATGATGTTGCCTATTGGCCCAGTGGTAAGAGTACTTGTTTTCTTGATGATAAGCTTCAATTCATATTGACTCACAGAGGCCCTAGGAACACTAGATTTGAACCTTGATCTCTCCTGCACCATGCTCATGACCTCTGTCATTTTCAAACCCACTATAGTAGTCACTGTGTCTATAAATCTAATTGACAATTTTCCTCTTTTTGCGAACCTTTGAGCATGTTTTAAGGAGGTGCTAGTCCTTGGAAAAAGACATCATCCTTGGAAAGGTGGATAGCCAGTTTAAGAGAGGAATGCCCTCAACAAGATAGATTGAAACAGTGACTATTACCAATGGTTTCAAGTGTGTCAGAGATAGTGAAGATAGCACGGGATAGGGCAAGTTTCAAAACCCTAATTTATAAGGTCAGTATGAATCTCAGTCAAACTGATGCACATAACAACGAAATTTCCCAGCATATCGCTCTCCACAGATGACTTTCCCCTAAAAATGTGTCCAATGTGAGTGAGGGTTAAAGCTCGCTCTCCTTGCCCCTTAGCAGCACTCTAGTTAAACTTCCTTCAAGAGAAATGTGTTTGTCTTTCAGAAACTCTGTGAAGCAGATCTACTCTATCTTATATAGTCATTCACTGTAAGTTCAAATCAACTAGACAGTAATTATTTTCATGTTATGTTTTGGTTTACTTTTTGAATGTCTTAAATTGATAGTTATATTTTTCATATACAGGATAGAAACAGTATGACACTTTGGAAAAAAGCTAACAAAGTCTGATCCAGTATAGCTGAGTTGAGTGGTTAAGGAGAAATTATTTGATATGCATCTCAGTTTCTTGACTGTAAATTAAGAATAATGCCTAATTCAATGGACTTTGGCTATATGAAATGCAATTAAGTAAAATATGCATAAGAAGCTGTTGGACACAGATCAATGAATATAGTTCTCCTCTGAATGTGTCTCCCATTTGCTTTTTTAAAATTTCCAAATGATCCCGTGTAATGGAACTTACCTGGATTCACAATTAGAGCTTATAAAATTAAATAATCCTAACAATACACGCAGTCAAAGCTTCAGAATCCTTGCCTCCAAGGAGCAGCCTGGTTTCGCACTCTCCAGGATGAACATGTTTGTTTTCTTAGCAGTCCATGATATATTCAATACTCTTCTCCAACACCACAGCTCAAAGGCATCAATTATCCTTCTATTTTCCCTAGTCATTTTCCAGCTCACTGATGCAAAGCAAGTAATTTCAAAGATCATGGCTTTTATTAGGCACACCTTAGTCTCCAGACTGACATCATTGCTCGTCAGTAATTTGGAGAGGTCTCTCTGACTGCAGACTTTTCCAATGCAATATTCATCTTTTAATTTCCTGGCTGCTGGTGCCAAGACTGTTTACTGTAGAGCCAAGCAAACTAAAGCTTTTAATAATCTGAATTTATTTCTTTACCATCTATCATGATGCAGCCAAATGGCCTAGAGGTGAGAATATTTGTTTTCTTTATATTGAGCTTCAAGCCATATTGAAGACTGTAATACTTGACCTTCTGTAGCAAGAACTTCAGGTCCTCCTCAGTTTCAGCAAGCAGGATTGTGTCATCTGCATAATACAGATTGTTGATCAGTCTTTTTCCGATCCTAATGTCACATTTCTCCTCAATAAGCCCAGCCTCCCAAATAATATTTTGGACATGTTGCAAAAAGGACCAGTCTTTGGATAGAAACATCATGCTTGGGAGAGTGGAAGGACAGCACAGGAGAGGAATACCCTTGATATGATGGATTGATTCAGTGACTGGACTAATGGTGGTAGTTGTGTCTGAGACAGTGAGACTGGCACAGGATAGAGTAGGATTTAATACTGCTGTACATAGGGCTGCTATGAGTAGCAGGTAACTCAATGTCACATAACAACAACAATAAATTGCAAGTCATTTGGAACTGAATGTAGGAAAGAGGTGGTACACAAGGTTTATTCTTGAAGATCAGCCAAAGCAAATGTTCAAGATGTAAGGTATCAGTAGGTTCAGAGAGAATGATTGGTTGAATGAGTTATTTATGTGTCTCTACTCCTAGATATAATGGCGTATTCTGTAGCATGTTGCACTGCTAACCAAAGGTCTGCACTGGTGAACAAGTTTAATCTACCTCAGAAGGTAGATGTGCAGTCTCTTTCTATTAAGATTCACAGCCTTAGAAACCAGATGGAAGAACTTTATGAGATGGAATCAACTCAACAGCAGCTTGTTTGAATTTTGTGTAGGGCAAGTAGTGGGTTAAAAATTGGGCTGCCAATTGAAAGATTGGCAGTTCAAATCCATCAGCTTCTCTTTTTGAGGAAAATGAGGCAGTCTGCTCCCATCAATATTTACAGCCTTGAAAACTCCATGCATCAGCTATACCATGTATTATAAAGTCATTGTGAGTCAGCATGAGTTGATGAAATTGGGTGGATGGGTAGAGTCTAATAAAATTCTGTTCATAGTAACAACTCAATAAATCTTTGCCAACATGTAGCCAGCTTGAGAGATTTAACTGGAAGGCAGTTATTTATAAGTTAAAGAAATAAAATGGTGATGGAAAAAAGACAATAAAATGGGAGGTGCTGTAATCTAATGGTGTGCTGGTGGCAAACGATGAAGTCAGTGCATATGTCAATTATATATGTACCACAATCTAACTCTCTCTTCTCTCTCTCTCGCTCTCTCTCTCTCTCTCTCTCTCTCTATCTCTCCATCTCTCTCTATATCTCTATATCTCTCTCTATATATTTATGAGCCAAAGTAAGAAACAACTAGAAAACAGGACTATGCCAAATATGAATCTGTGCCTCATGTTGTTTTAAAGATTTATACAAGAAATGAGGGGAGCTCTGGTGGCCTAGTGGCTAGGAGCTGCAACTACAATCCCAGAGGCTCACGGTTCGAATCCACCAGATGCTCTGCCGGGAAAGGAGGGACAATCTCCTCCTGTACCAGTCAGATCTGATTTGACGGTACACTCACACAAAAATAAAAAAAAAGGAAATTAATGGCGTCATTATTTAAAGATATATCTGTCCTTATTAGTGAGTAAAGAGTGGATTAATATACTTTATTTCATTGGTATTGAAGTTAACCCTTCATTTTTATTAAAAAGAAACAGAACAATCTATAAGTACTGGAAGCCACTGTGACGTGACTCACCATACAAATTGGTGTGGCTGTCACAGTGTGCACAGTGAAGAATAACACCGTAGCACCAAGACTCTATGATGATAAAAATGCAAATGGCAGGTATTTGCTGTTAAGGAAGGATCTTGTGATTCTATTTTAAATTATCCCAGATATTCTCCTTTTTAATCTGTCACCTTTGCTACATTCCTGCAGATTTGTGTGAAGCTAGAGCTGTGTCATGAAGCCCTTTTAAACAGTTACATGCCAAACTGACTATGCATAAAAGGGAAGGCAGTTTGGTAGAAAATGAGATCCTGTGGTTTATAGATCACTGTCAAGACCTTTCTGATTCTATTGGTTAATCACCCATCTCCCCCCTCCACCTCCCCACCCACACACGTCCTGCTCCCCCCACCCCTTTGTTACTTCCTAGGTCACGGCTCATGCTCCTGTGGTCACTGCATCTGTGAGAAAGGCTGGTTTGGGACACTCTGCCAGCATCCTCAGAAGTGCAACATGACGGAAGAGCAGAGCAAGAGTTCTTGTGAGTCAGCAGATGGCATATTGTGCTCGGGAAAGGGTGAGTATCTCTGCCAGGGCTTGGACTGGATTTCTGTTCTGACGCATGGCTTGTAGGGCAGTAAGTACAACCGTACCTTCCAGACTGCACTGTGCATGAGTAGAAACCTCACTCTCCTCAGCCTGTGCCATCCTCTAAACTGGAAAATAAACTCCAGGCCATTTAGAAGAAAATGAAATGTGTGAATTAGATTTCATGCAAAAAAAAAGAAAAAGAAAAGATGCCCAGTCATCACTGTGAACAACATCATGGCAGAAATGAAATAAACGTTTTGTAAAAATAATATAAAGAAAAGATAACATAATATTTTGGACACTTGATGGACTAAAATAAAGAAATAATTCAAAAGAGAGAGGATCTATTTTAGGTTTAAATAACACAGCCTAGAGTTTTTAAAAAGCAGTCACAGGTAATGGGATTGTTAGTCAATATGCCTTTTGAAACTTCTGAACATAAATTACACAGGTGTGTGTTTCTGAGAGAGAGAGAGAGAGGTTTTGGTGCAGTTTTATGTACCCCCCCAAAAGTACCAATTATTCCAAGCATGCCTTTGCATTTAATATAAAAAAATTAATTTAAAAAGTCTAAAAGTGTTTATAACTATAATTTGTTTGACTAAGAGTCCCTAGCCCAATCAAACATCTGTCACAAAAAACAAATTAAAGAAGCTCTTCCTAATATTCTTCCTCCAGAAAAGGGGTGTGTGTGTGTGTGTGTGTGTACACAGGCAACATCCATGGCATCATCTCAGAGGGAACCATCTCCTCTTTCCTAGTGCCCAGAAACCCACAGGGAGCACACAGCATTCTCATCAAACCTTCGGTCACTGCCCTGCTGCCTGCATGATACTGCTTATTAGAGAGTTTCTTCACGGTCCTCTTCAGTTCAGGTCCCTGGATTACCGTTAGCAAAATAATCCCTCTTTTCAGCAAAGGCATAGTTTTGGTTAGAGCTATTGCTAGGTGCCTAAAAGAGATTTGAAACGCATAGCCACTCTGTGAACATTAGCTCAAAACCTTGCATTACCCTCCTCCGTCCGCTGTCATGCCTGAGATCCTTGTTGCAGTCCCTCTCCAAGTCCATCTCATGAGATTCTTCCTTTCTTTCACTGACCCTCTATTTCCCCCCTGCAGTATGTCTTTTTATCAAAGAATCACACCTCTTAACAGCATCCTGAGAGTATGAGAGACAAAGTCCTATCTACCTTCACATATCTACTCTAGGCCAGGAGTAGCATTTATTTATCTTTTTGAGGGAGATACAGTGAAGTAAATGTGAGTCAGAGTTGTGTCAGTGAAGAGCCTCACCAGTGTCACCAGGATACAGGAAGGAGAATTTGGCATCAAGAAGTGCCAAGGGTACTGTGGTCCAAACTGGCACATATTACTCAGCTTGCTCTTCTGTGTCAGTGTTACAGATTGAAAGGGGCTCTAAGACAGAAGTTCAAAGATCAAATCAGATGGATGTACAGACCACATGTGGTACAGGAGGGTTGGAAATTGACGTAAATGCACCTAATTCAATAAACAACCATGTCTTTGGTTTCCAGGAAGTCTGTGCTTGGCATTTGTGTTTTCAGTGCTTAGAAAAAGAAGCTATGAACTCAATGCAATTACAGCAGTCAGGTGTTGCTCAAATGAGTTTAAAGAAATCACTTTGTTCCCTGTTTGTTCTCCTATTACACTTAATTTAATCCAAGCCCAATCTAAACAAATCATGTTCTCAGGGGGCCTGGACTCCTAGAAATACCTGCTTTTGGTTGAAATTATGTTGACAGAATTGAGAAAAAAGATGATGTTAGAAAGGAGAAACAAAGGATGTCAAAGGGAAAGAATTGGAAGATGAGATTAAAAAAAAAGCAAGAGATAAGTAGGAAGGGAATTAGTTTATGAGGGGGAAGTGTGAAAAATGAAGGAAATATCATCAGATCAGAGGGAATGTCTGACCTTAAAAACTATACTTAAGACTATTAGCTTTTCTGAATTTTATATATGATATGTTGTGTTGTTATGTGTCATCAAGTGGCCTGCAATTCATAGTGACCCTATGTGCAACAGCCCTAAACCCCGCTCTACCCTGTGTTAATCTTATTGTCTCTAATACACCTACTCCCATTACTCCCAGCACTGAATTAATCCATCTCATCGAGTGTCCTCTAGCATGACATCCCTCTCCAAGGACTGGTTATGCTGTCAGAAGCCTTGCCTCCAAGGGGCAGCCTGGTTGCACCTTTTCTAGGATTAAACTGTTTGTTCTCCTAGCAGTCCATGGTATATTCAATACTCTTCTCCATCACAACTTATATATATATTTTTCATTAACTATAATAAACAATATAATAGCTATTATCTGTATAAGGCTTAGTGAAAAGACACACAGTTCAAATCCACCAGCTAGTCTATAGGAGAAATATGGGCAATCTCCTTTTGTATGATTTACTGCCTCTGCAAACCTGTTGAAGGATCAGATAAGAGATGGCTCTGACTCGACAATACATAATAACAACTATATATATATGTCATATGTGTATATACGTAAATAAAAATGCACACATATATTGTTATTATTAGGTGTCATCTAGTCAAGTATTACTTATAACGACCCTACAAACTACAACTCTGAATTCGGTCCTATCCTATGCTGTCCTGAATGTCTCTGATGTACTTTAATCTATTGTTACAGTCACTGTGTCCATCTATTTCAGTAAGGGTCTTCCTCTTTTTTACTGACTGCTTTCTAAATATGATATTCCTTAACAAGGAAGGGAACCTCCTAAAACATGTTGCTGCTGTGTACTGTCAAGTTGGAACCGACCCTTAACTAAACCTCCAGCACATTTTGAGAGATAGCTAATTGTACAGGAGGAAATTGCCCATCCTTACTTCTGTGGAGCAGCTGCTGGATTTGATCCAAGTACCTTCAGTATTGCAGCACAGCTTCTTACCACTATGTAACCAAAGTTCCCTTCTAACAGCAAGCAATCTTCGTGTGTGTGTGTGTATGTATTTATATAAACTCTAACTCAATGCCTTCAAGTCTAAAGCAACTCATAGAGCTGATTTTCTAGCAAGTTTTCCAAGACTATAAATTGCACAGAAGGAAATTGTCTATCTTTCCTCAAGGAGTCACTGGTGGATTTGTTTTGCCAGAGAGGCACTACCTTTGTGTTAGCAGTGCAATTCTCTATGGACTAAAATTGTTGCTTGTTGTTATTGACTGCTATCAGGTAGAGGATGACTCATAGCAACTCTATGAAGAAGGCCTGAAGTCTTTCTGAAACTCTCATCGATTCTCAAAGTTCGTAGAGTTTCCAGAGGCATGTTGTTTAGGAAGTGGATGCCACTCCACAGATATATAGTTGTTAAGTGACACTGCCTTGAGTTAGCTCCAACTCATAGTGGCCCTTATACACAGTTCAAAGAAATTCTGCCTGATGTCATGCCATACTCACAAGCTGTCTTGGGCTTAATCCATTGTTGCAGTTACCATGTCAACACACCCCATTGAGGTTCTTCTTCTTTCTCTGACCTTCTGCTTTACTAATGACATGCCTCTAGTATAGAGAAAGAGTCCTAGTAACATAGTGTATATAGTACCAGGCTACTAACCTATAGACCACAGTTCAAATCCACCAGTCAATCCAATGAATGTCACCTCTTTAAAAAGTTTATAGCCTCAGAAACCAGGTGTAGAGGTACTAAGAGTCAGAATTGGCTCTACAGCAGTCAAGTTATAGATAGAGAGTGCTGAGTAGTTATTTCTAAGCACATAAATCTGCAATTTAACTACTTCTTGTTAGTTTTCCTTAATGGCATTGTCATTGGCATACAAACCACTCACTAAAACTCTACTTAATGAGAACACCTATTTATGCTAAGGCTTTAGTGTATTTTTTAACCTTTATTTTTAAAATCAACCAGTGTGTGTGTGTGTGTGTGTGTGTGTGGTGTGTTTATTAGAAAATCGTCAATGCATTAACATTGACCATAAGCAAGTTTTCACCAAATCATTACCAGTTGTTTAAAAAACCCCAACAAACAACTTACACTGCTGTCAAGTCAGAAGCAACTTAGAACTGAGTGTCAGAGGCTGTACAATTACACCAGTGGTTTACAAACTTTGTCTTTTTCAAAACCAGTCCTGTTGAAACACCTTTGGGTTTTCAGCACGACTCCTTACCAACTAAGACATCAGAGAGCTCATTTGTAGGAATAGAAAAGGATACACCCCCAAGCCCACTAGTGCTGTGAAAAGCAGCCTGTCATCTCCTCAATTGAATCTTATAAAAGCATATTACTTTCTGTGTGAAGAAACAAGCATTCTTATTAAAGTAATTACATTCTGAGGAGAAATTTTCATTTTTCAGCATCATAAATGCAGAAACTGCTAAAATAATAGGTTGATTGAATATTGGTCCAAACATTTCCTGGAAATAAAAGTTGGGCTTTGAACCTTTTTTAGGGTTGGATGCTGTTCTGAGAATTTGCATTTACACCTTTCATATGCCGAATCATGTTGTTGTTATTATATGCCTGCCAGTGAGAAATGACTCATATTGGATTCTCCAGTGAATTTTCAGAGGCTTTAAATTGCATGAGAAGAGGGAGGTTATTCATCTATCTCTTTGCTGTGTGGCATATGGTGGCTTTGAATCACATGCCTTTGGGTTAGCAGCACAACTCCCTACCACTAAGCCAGCAGACAGTTTGCATTTTAATAGAAATCCCAAGGAATTCTTATATACATATGAAAATTGCCTAAGGATTTCTGAGAATGACCCAGTTTGGAGCCCAGAATAAAGCAAAATGACAATTATTATCTTTACAAATTGCTATCTTTGGGTAATAAGGAAATATCTAGACCTTAATAAAGGATTGAGTAGTGTATTTGCCTTTAAATACTTGTATATCATTCAATAAACATAGACTGAAGAGTTTTAGAGTTTTAATTTCTAGAAGAAATGGGAAAGCTGCCCCACAACTTCCTATTTTAGTGCTTGTGTTAAAGATGGGTTTTATGATAATGATGATAATAGAGACAACAGTTGTGTATTGGCTGCTTTATATCCTCCTAGTTTGGAACAGTCTCATGCCCTCTCCCTTTCTCACTCTCTTGCTCTTTCTCTCTCAATTCCCTTGCCTTAGTGTTGGCACCAGCTCAGAGATGACCCTCTTTTGGATTTCCAAGGCTGCAAATTACATGAGAGATGATTGCCCCTTCTTCTACCTCAGAGTGCCTGGTGGATTCAAACCACCAGAGAGACATGGCCTTTGGGTCAGTCCTAGGTTATGAGAAGATAAAAGCGACTAAGACCAAGATAATGAAACTGTGATCCCTAATAGACACCAGTAATAGCAGGGGTGGTGAGATTACTCCTAGTTCTTGTGAAGTGTGACACTCTTGTCCCACCCTGAGACCCATAAGAAAATAATTCATGGGAGTCAATGAAGAACCTTCAGCATGAATGGCAGAATAGAGAAAGCAGTTCCAAATTCTAAGACCACGTGGTTTTGATTGGTCTCATAGTTTTCTCCAAATCCTCTGTAAGTTTGTCACAAGGTTTTTGGCGAAGCCTCTTCACACTGATTACCACAAAGGACCTCTGGCATGTTTCCTTCCTCTGATGATGAGGCTCGTATGAGCAGTGGCCTTGAGAGGACCTTGGTACACCACTTAGTGAACAGTTAGTGGACAGTACACAGCCAACCGTTTCCATGCAGAGGTAAGTCAGAAACGCACGCTCCCCATGAGCTGTGAATAAAGCCGTCAGCCTCAGGAGACGATGAAGAAATAGCGTTTTATTTCTTTACAAATTTATAGCCAAGACAACAAATCACTCCATAGAAAAATTTAAAACAAGATACATTGTTGTGACCTTCATAACAGATGGAGAAGTCAGTACAATAGTGAAAACTGCCTGCTGGGGTGTCAGGTTGCAGCATTTGGCCAGGCTTCATGAGTGGAAAAAAAATGCCCATGTGATCAATGGGACAACTAACAAAAGTGCCTTGCCTGCTGGCTCAAATTGTTTTTTGGTGAAATACCCAAAAGAGAAGAGTTTATTGGCCAGATCTACCCTAAATTTAGCTACCTTTACAGAATACATTCATTATATAGATCATAGACTTTTTGCTTGGGGAAATATTTATTTGGATCAAAGATTTCCCAATACACCTTTTTCCCTTGATTGCTTCCACTTTGATCCAGGTCATCTATTATAATACTTTAAAAGATGCTGTTGCATGCCAATGGCTTTGTACATGTCATTAAAGGCCTGCTTAAACCCTCATGTTGTTCTTGTCACATCCAACATTATTTATGTAAGTCCACAGTACACACGCATAGGACCCTCATCTCTACCACTACAGAGACGAGAAAGGTCACACTTCTGGTTTATAAAGGTACCTTTGTCCCTTGTTCTAGTCTTCTACAATCTACCTGCCTACTCACTCTTGCAGGAAGAAAACAACTCATGTTTGGAGCTGTATGAATGTGGACTTTTTTTGTTTGTGTTTTTTGTTTGTTTTGTTTTTAACTTTGAAAGTCATCACAGCTTAGCTGTGATGATTCAGTATTTTCTGGTCTGAAAATATTGAGTCAGATCAAAATCCTAGATCATATCTGTGGATTTCTGGCTTGTTAGCTGATTACTTTTCCTTATCCTCTCCTTCCTTCCATTTTCTTATTTTTGGTGGCAAATCATCTTATTCTTTTCACTTCTTAAGTCCTAAGAATGCTCTGAGGTTAAATGGGAAGATATAGTTGATTCCTCAGGAATGGAAGCCAGTAAGAAGCACAGAAGGAGGCAAAGCTGGAGTGTTCCTGAAGGTCTTTATACTGAGGAAGTAAGTACACGGAGCAAAGGTGCTGTGTCCATGTACTGAGTGCCAATAATAGAGCACCTGAGAAGATCAGCCAGCAGCTACCCGGTTTGGTCTGAGGGTGAAAGGAGGGTGAACTGGTCTCAACCAAGTGAACTGAAGAACTAACTGTTCACTTTCATCACATAGAATGTGTGTCATGCATCCCTAAGTCCATCTGATAGACGCCCCCCTTCCTAAGTATATCTCTATCCTAAGATGACAATTCAACCACTTTTTTTAATTAAAAATCCAGCACGCTCTATAAGAAGGTAATAAAATATGCCCTAGTAACTTCCACTGCTTTTATTAAGCACTATAATATTCATAGTATCACAGGAAGGAGGAGAATTTTCTGTCTCTAAGATGCACTGACTAACAGAAAAGAGCATAGCTAGAAATATATTGTTAACTTGAGGAAAGCTGCTGCTTCATGACACATACAAACCTCTCCCCATTTTCCCTTCCATAAAACTCTGTTTCTAGTAACTATCTACATTTACAATGTGAACTCTTAAGTGAGTTTATAAGATTTACGAAAATACTTTTCCATGATCTGAAACTAATTATTCCAGAAAGAACAAGAGTGGAATGAATGAAAAAGCCAGGGGTTATTTTAAAATGGAAGGTGAATGATAACATTTTATTACTCTTGGCATTAGCAGTCAGGAAAACAAAATATAAATTGCATTGAAAAAAATCTACTCTCAGGAACTTCTCCAGAGTACTGAGAAGCAATGATGTCAGTCTAGAGACAAAAGTGTGCCTGATCCAGGCCATGGTCTTCACAATTACGTGCTATGCATCAGAGAGCTGGTTAATGACTAAGGATGAAAAAAGAAGAATTGATGCCTTTGAGTTCTGGTGCTAGAGAAGAGTCTTAAACATACCATGGGCTACCAAGAAAACAAGTAAGTCTGTCTTGGAGAGGGTGAAACCAAATTTCTCCTTGGAGGTTAGGATTTTGAAGCTTCATCTCACACACTTTGGGTATGTGCCCATGAGGGACCAGTCCTTGGAGAAGGACATCATGCTTGGAAGGTTGGAGGGACAGTGCAGGTGAGGAAGACTCCGGATGAGATAGATTGACACAGTAAATGGGTTAACAGGGTGGAATTTTCCATTTCTCCTACGGTCTTATCAATTAGTCTTCAGTGAATTAATTTGAGATGAAACAAGAGTCCACCTTCTAAAGTTACCTGTATGGATATATCCAGGAGTGCCGTAGAGTGGATTTATCACCAAAATTCCAGAGGAAATCTTTATCAATGAGGGCCAAGCTGCGTGTTGTAGTGTCAGACTCTGAGACTGACTTAGGACAGGGCAGGGTTCAGAGCCGCTGTATGTAGGATCACTATGAGTTACAGGCAACTCAAAGGCACAAAACAACAATTCTAGGTAAGATACCTAACTATATAAAGGACACTGACAGATTATTTAGTTTTATAGAACTAAGTTTGCAATGGAGATGAAATATTTTTAAAAAACATAATTTTTTCTTACAAAAGTTCTGTTCTAATCAATGAAATGTCATGAATTTTCATCATTACTTTTTAAACCAGTAGTTGACTGTTGAAAAATTCTATACCTAGACTTTGGGGGGGGGGAGGGGAGGTAAAGTTTTATGAGGTGGGTAAACAATTGTAAAGTAAGGGAACTCTGTAATTGGGTGAGACCTAAGGGAGTCTCAAGCCTTTGTAAACTGATCTGAGAGGGTCCTGAGAAACATCTAGGTATTCAGTTCTTGTCTGTTTTGAACTACCATTTGTCTAGATTTTGTTCAAGAACGTGAAAATTAACCTAGATGTGTAAAACAATACTGTGATCATGTAAGAAGTTGAAAACACAAATTTCAGTGTAAAAATCCACTTCTCTTTAGGTGCTCTTACTTTAAGAAGTGGAACAAGCCACGTGGAGAGCTTAATTTGGCCCCTGTGGATTCCTGCAGTTAAAAATGCATATAACAATTTCCATGATATCACATATCCCACAGTCCTGACACTCGGGACACATTAACAGGAATCTTTTCTAAAATCCTAGAACTATAATTTCCTTTTCCTAATCCCATTAATCACCTAGGTTATTAACCCATTTTAAAATAAGAGATTCTTTGGATTATTTCTTGCTTTGTACTTTCCTGATTTATTTTTAATCAGTCTAGAATTTTGTCAAAGTATTTTTCCATTTCATTTTCTTTCTAAAAGTAATTTGTTTTTAGTAACTCTAATCTGAAAACTAACAATATTGGTAAATAGGAAGCATATTTGGAAGAAACAGGTAACTCTAAGAAATATAAGCAGTGAGAGTCCTTGTGTGTGGGATGTTGTGTGTGTGTGTACACATATGTTCAGGTTTAAAGTTACCAGGATTCCCAACTATTTTAGCATGATAGGAGAATTAATCTCACCATATAAAAGATTTTAGACTAAAATTTTGTGTTTCTCCTTGTAAGAGCACTTAATATATTTTCTGCAATTTTAAATATTAAGAAAACTACTGAAAGAAGAGGTATTTTAATTTGGTAGGAAATGATAGGAAATATGTGAGAAACAGGGGGAAAGATCTTCAAATGTGGGATCACATAAGTGGTGGATATTTGATTATAACAGAGGATCTATCAAATAATATCTGATAAGTGAAATATACATGAGTTATTGTGTGTGTATTTCTTAGCAGTTCAATTACTCATTCAATATACAGGTAGACCCTTGCTTTTGCTCTAAGAAAATTGTGTAAAAACAGAAATCCTAGAATTAAAAGTAAAATGAAGTAATTTTGATACTAAAATCTTTCCTCATTTAGGAGAATTTACTTTTCTATTAAGTAGCAGACACTTCTAAACCACAATTCTAAACACCTTTTTTAACTCCTTTAGGTAAGGTTATTTGTTAGAATTAGCAACATTCCACTCTCATTGATATCTTCATCAGGCTAGACAATTTAACATTTGCTCAAGGCTAATTGCAACTGTCTGAATCTGTGATTAAGCCTTTCCTGGATAACCTTTATGAATTACAGTAAGAGAAGGCATACCTCTGAGCAGCCAGCTACTCAATTATCCTTTCCCTTTGTGCAGGTTTCAGTGTTCTATTCTAGACTGACCGCTTTGGTTGGCTGTGTCTGAGAGTAATGCTCTTTGTGATTTCAGGTTCTTGTCACTGTGCAAAGTGCATTTGTTCCACCCAGGAATGGTATGTTTCCGGGGAATTCTGTGACTGTGATGACCGGGACTGCGACAAGCATGATGGCCTTATTTGTACAGGTGTGGTAATCAGCCTTTCTTCCTAACTGCATGCCACCATTTACAGTAGCGCCAAATTATACCCACCACGTAATGTTTTAGATGTGCAAAAAAAGAAAACTTTCACATGATCAAGATCCATCCCTTAATATGAAGTATTGCATAAGGGAGATGGGTATTTGGGAATAATAAGTCAATTATTTCCAAGAATCAAAGAATATAAGAGAATGAAATGATAGGAATAATGAGAAGCATACAAATTATTTTATCTTTCCCCAAAAGCTAATGAATATATGTGTACATACACACACATTTATTATGTTCTCTTGAGTCAGAACCAACCAACTTATAATTGACCTTCCAGTGAGCTTTCAGAGGCTGTCAATAGCACAAGTGGAGACTGTTCATCTTTCTGGTGATCGGTTACTGGATTCAAACCGTCTGCCTTTGAGCTGGCAGAGGTACTCCTTACCCACTAAGCCGCACTCCACATACACACACATACACATAAGAAAAATTACCTTGATAATAATTTTACTTTGAATATTGTGTTGGGGATGAATTATAATTTTAAACTGGCCAATAGTTAAAAATGGCTTGAGATGTTTGTTGGTTGACAGGAGAGGGGTGTGTGTGTGTGTGTGTGTGTGCGCGCGCACGCGTGCAGACTCTTGCCTCCAGGCAGGGATAAAACAGACTTAGCTGTATAATGATTATATATCCTAAATTACTGAGTCATAAGAATTTCTAATAAAATATATTTAAAGTTAGAAAGTAAATAAAGAAATACATGTCTGTTCTCCTGACTTCTATCATAAGATGGTGTGTGTCACTTAGCTGGACATTAATTTTTTTGCCCCTCCTTTCAAGTTTCCTCTTCCAGATGGTTCCTTGGCTTGCCTTGAACTATGTCAGCAGCTTTATGATTTTCAATATTTGTTCAGAAGCCAGATATAACTTCCTTTCTGATGGAAAAACAAAGACTTCAGAGGAAGCCCTGCTGAAGTGACATAGGAATGTTTAATTGATTCTATAGAAGAAGGAGTGTCATCCACTTCCTATACAACATGCCTCTGGAAACTCTATGAATTTTGATAAATGTTGATTGTTGTAGAAGGGCTTCAGGCCTTTTGTCTATAGGGTTGCTATGAGTCATACTCGACTCGAAGGCAATCATCAAAAACAACAACATATAGACAGTAGTATAAAATAAACCATTATTTAAAAGATCCGATTTCTTGTAGTTGAGTAATAAAATATAAAACCTCTGCACAATAGAAAAAAAGTTGAAGCTGAATGTGGAAAACTATAATATATGGTAACATTTTCATTTGATGCTTTTAAATCATAATGATTATTCTTCTGTAAATTTTATTGCAGGGAATGGAATATGTAACTGTGGAAGCTGTGAATGCTGGGATGGATGGAATGGAAATGCTTGTGAAATCTGGCTTGGCACCGACTATCCATAAAACTTATCTTTAATATGGAAGAGGACTGCATTTTTCTTTGTTTACACAATTAAAATATATAATTGCGGTGGAAATCATGTATAATCACCACTAGAACAGGCCAAACAGACTATTGTATATTTTTCTATTTCTGGAAGCCTGAAAGAAATCTGTGTATCCATTTGAAACAAGTTGAACAAACTGATACAAATAACATTAGAGTGATTTCCCCCCCATAATATCAGTGGTTCTCAATGAGGACTATTTGTTGCAGAAAAGACATTTGGAAGTATTTGCAGACAATTTTCTTTGTTACACTGGGGAAGGGTGTGTTTCTAGCATCTAGTGAGTAGAGGCCATGGATGCCGCTAAGCAGCATTCTACAATTTAAGAGAGCCTCAAACCCAGATTTATCAGACTCTAAATGTCATCAGTGCTGAGGGTGAGAATCCTTGAATTTCATGCCTGTTAGGAATGCAAGGCTTTCCAAAAGAAACACTGTAGTAGAGTCTGAGGAAAAGATAGATCCCACAAAAAGCTACAGACCAAACTTTTCCAGACTTCCACATCATATATTTTCCATAGGAGGACCAGGAAGAGGACACATTCAGATGAGGTACAATGTCAGGTAGGCAGAGGTATGGCAGATCATTCTTACTTTAAAAGAAGGTAGGGAAACTCTAGTCATTTTCAGTCATTAATGAATCTGTCTGCTCACTTTAACCTCGTAAACGGAGAACCTATAAGGTGAAGAAGGAACTTATGAAAAATGTACAATTCAACATTTTTAATAAATGATGAACTAAATTATTCACCTTCTGTGTCAATATATGTTTATCTATGCAGGAGTGGCATCTGCTTCCTAAACAACAAGCCTCTGGAAACTCCGTGCACTTTGATAAATGTCTATAGTTGTAGAGGGGCTTCAGGCCTTTTATTCCAAGGGTCGCTATGAGTCATGCTCCACTCGAAGGCAATCAACAACAAGATGCATCATTAATAAAAAAAGATAAGTACATGACCACTCAAGAATATCCATTTCAGGTCAGTAGAAGTAAGAGGTTATATTATTTTATACTGGGAAGGAGTTAGATGTGCAAAAAACCAAACTGTTCATTATTTAAATCAATCCTTATAACTTAATCTTTTAGAAAATAAAATCTCATTAAGTGTATGATAGGCATGAAATATGGATTTGTTTACATATAAAAACTCATCTTGTCCTTCAGGGATACATTACTTACAGGAAAAGTTGGTGCTATGTGCTCTCCTGTTGAGTATGACTCGTAGTGACCCTGTGAACCAGAGGTCTGAACTCTGCCTATGCTGACATGCTCACCATCTTGAACGCTACACCTGAGTCCACTGCTGCAGTCACTGTGTCAATCTCTCTCAATGAAGCTTTCGTTTCTTTTTGCTAACTCTCCACCTTTCCAAGCATGCTGTTCCTTTCTAAGGAATAGCATTTTCTAGCAACATGTTCGAAGCGTGAGAGATGAAGTTTTACCATTGTGCCTCCAAGGAGCATTCTGGCAAAGAAGAATAGACTCTCATTAAAATGTCACCAATCTCCAAATCTGAGAGGAAAATATTTATCTTAAAAATAGCTTTCATAGTAATTACAAATCTTCACTCAGTGGTAGAAACAAAACTTTATTGTCTTAATGGTGCACTTTTGTATGAAATTCACATTGAATTATGAAAATGTACAATTGGGACTTCCTTTATGGATTTATACTTACAAGGACTTATTCAGTTTCGTTTAGGCAATCTTTAATCATATATAGTTAGAAAAAAGTTTTCTGTGTGTTTTTATTTTCCTAAATGTGAATTACATTTTTGTAAAATTCTAGAAGAAGGTAGTAAAACCATTTTAGTACTACATAAGATAAAATTTTCACTTGGAAATTTTATTTCCATAAAGTAAATATTCTAGTGTGATGGCCTGGTTTCATAAGATCACCAAAAAACAAGAAGGAGAAATGTATCTGCTGAGTTGCTTAAAATTTTTAATAGTGAAAATTATTTGAAGAGAAAATTAAACTGAGATTGATTGTATAGTACTAATTTCCTAATCATTAAAAATTACCCCTTATGTTCTCATTTTTAATAGATTTATAAAAGTATCTCTATCCTGAGATTAAGGAGTACAACCTTATTACTTGTATTTATCACTGAGTAGGTCGATATATCAGTTTCATAACATGAGGGAAATATAATTAATATAGACTATATTCTTTTCTCTTCACTATCTAAACATTTTAAACCTCAAACAAGCTTATTATAATTGTTCTGTATCAATTTTAGTTGCTTATTTAATAATGCAGAAAATTGGAATTCATTGTATTAGTCCTCTGTCACGCTATAGATGGTATTCACTTTTCCTTATTGTGGTGTTCTGCTTTTTACAAAGGACAAGACAGTACCTTACAATACTTGAGTCATAACACCTCTGTCAGACACTTTTTTATTTATTTGGTTGGTTTGAAAAATAATTTGGAATTTAGAAATAAATGAAAATTAATGAAGAAAAAATTCTTAGTTCTAAACCATACAAAAATCCAAAATGAAAATTCAATTTGGTCAATCGCTGGGCTTCAGTCTCTGTTCTATTGGCACTTTATCTCATCATAGAAACTCAGATGCATCTTATTTTTCTTTTAACCCTCTACATGGTATTTCTTTTCTTTAACAGCGACAATGACAACAGAAATGCTGCTCCTTGTATATTCTTGTATAAGAAAGTGTTAAAAATGCACTCAGCATTTACAAGTTAAAATAACAAGAGTTTGCGTCTTAAAGAAACTATTACACATTTAAAATTATTTTATCCAAAACTTTTGGCAAAGCTGAAACTATTACACTCAGCCAGTATTCTGGAGTTAATTTGATTATTAAAGAATGAATAGGGGAGTATATCATAAATTACATGATGTTGTTGTGTTGTTGATTGCCATCCATTTGAGCACAACTCACATCGACCCTTTGAACAAAAGGCCTGAAGCCTTTCTAAAGTTCATAGAGTTTCCAGAGGCATGTTGTTTAGGAAGTGGATGCCACTCCTGCTTCCAAAATACTTCAACTTTAATAAATGCAGCTGTGTTTAACACACCGACATGGTTTATTTTCACGTCTTTATGGCTGGGGTGTGTGTGTGTGTGTGTGTGTGTGTGTGTGTGTGTGTGTGTGAGTCTGTCTGATTTTGACTTGGAATCCAACATTATCCTAGTAAGAAGGGAGTTAATGTTTACATTTTTAGATTGGAAAAATAACTACTTGTAAAATCATATATTCTATACTTCTTAAATGTCATATTTTAACTTTTGATTCTTTTTCTCAGAAAGAAATCTCTTGTAAACAAAGGCAGGATAATAATAAATTTATAATGGGTAGGAAATATGGAAATATCATTGACATGTTCATACTTTTCAAAAGTTACGATTAATATTAGCTAGGATTAATATTAGCTGAAAAGGAAAGTTAGAGGTGATATTGAAACTATTTTGCTTGTTTGGCAAACAGTACACTTAAGGATCAGTCAAAATAGGACTTCGAATAAAATTGCACTAAGATCCTAAGGCATACTGATTAAACCCCACAGTCTTTTCTGGAGTCCTGGAGCTAATCTTGATTCCAGCAGCACTTTGGAAGGAATGACCTTCACCATTTCAAATGCAAATACAATCTCAACAGAAGTCATCATCAGTCTGAATGATATAGAAAACAAAAACAAACAAACAAAACAAAACATAATTCACCCTTTGTTTGCAGACTCAGCAACCACAACTTTGGAACCCTGCTTGATATCCAAGACAGTCAATAGGCTGTCTGTGCCAACTTGTAAAGTAAGAAATCTAAACTATGACTAACTCCAAATGATGACAATTTACATTGTAGATTTTGATCTGACTATATTTTTAATAATAACCCTCATTTAATGCAATTGCTTACCCTGGCTATCGTCATGTTCTAAAATAACATGGGAAATATTTTTTCATTATTTTCTTGTTTCTGAATTTATTTTCTTAATTGCATCTTCTGGGGGAAGTATCAAATATTACTGGTACTTGTTATACTGGGAGTAGTGGGTGAAATTCAGTTTAAATGAAGTGATTAAAGTCCAAGTTAAAGAAAAAGAGATTGTTTTTGTTTTTAAGAGAGTCAAATCTGATGCTGGTTACTTTGAAAACAGACTTAGTGTCTAGGCATTAATTAAGCAAGTAGCCAGCAGTGATACAGATACTGCTAGCTGACAATGAAGCAAACAATTGGAAAGACGGGAGCAGGATTTATTTGGATCCTTTGTGGATCTCTTTTATCACTGCATCCCACAACATTCTGGATAAGCAAAGGATTTCCTACTGCATCTCCAAATTCTTTAGTATTCATAATGAAATGATGATCCATTCCATTTAATCTTTACATAGGTTGGATCATTTGCATCACTTCTATTTTTTTTTTTTCAAATCTTGTGATGGAATCTCAGAGAAAGCAAATTTAGCAGGAAAAAAAAATGATGTTACTAGCAATATCAGAACAATTAACATTCCCAAGCATTGTTTAGGGACTTGGTGAAGCAATCAACTACCATAACAAATCAGTAGAAATAACCTTCCCATACCAGATATGCATGCAAAAGGAATGGGATATTATAGCGACTCAATACAATCAACATATGTACATGGAGGTACAAAACACACAGTCTGTAAATACAAATAAATTCCATCAGATTTACTATACAGAACATCAATAGTGACAGATTGATTGCACTTACTTAACAATAACCAACTTAATCTTTGAGGGGATGTAGGTGGAAGAAAGGTGAAGTTCTGACCCCCAAAATATCCAGAGGTATCATCAAAGAATTAAAATTTTCTTTGGCATGGTAAAGGGGGAAATTAAGTTTACCAACTCATTTGTATGACGTTTTTCTGTATATGTGGGTGGCACAATGCCATTTTGTTACATAAAATTGTTTGATGTTTTTAATATACCTTCATATAAATATTTTATTCAACGTGTTGTATTTGTGAATACAACAAATTATATTAAACACAGAAACTGTACAATGCAGACAAACTCTTTGCATATGTGTATGTACATACCAGCAGTTATACATACCAGCAGTTCTTGATACACTGGTCCTACTACATGCAGTTCATCAGTGCTCTCCTCCTC
This sequence comes from Elephantulus edwardii, assembly GCF_000299155.1. Taxonomy (NCBI): domain Eukaryota; kingdom Metazoa; phylum Chordata; class Mammalia; order Macroscelidea; family Macroscelididae; genus Elephantulus; species Elephantulus edwardii. The sequence continues at coordinate 39,887,465 of NW_006399753.1, forward strand.
CCTTGCACAAATGAGACCAGAGAAGAAATGACCTAACTAAATGACAAATAGCAAGGACTCCTCTGCAAAATGTCTAAACATGTATTAGAAGAAAGAACCTTGACATCAATTTGTCGGGATAAATGCCCTTATTGAAAATGCATATAAAAACAAAACAGAAGTGTACATTTACATAAATCTCAGTCACTTACAAAAATAAATTTGCATTAATTTTAACCAATGAACAGATTTTCAAGGGGAAATCAGCAAGTTGGGATGTTTACAAGTGAGTATGTGTGTATGTGTGTGTGTGTGTTATATGTCTAGTGGGATATTCAGTTTCTATAAGTTTATCTAATTAGGATCTCTAATTGAATTATTCATGTTTCCCAGATATTATGGGAGCTATGTCTTCTCTAAATATTTTGCCAGTAAAATTCACCTAGTGTATTTTAACATATCCTGTTAAAAGAATAGGCTTAAAAAATGGAGCAACCACAAATCAAGAACTGTCAAAAGGAACCATTTTGTCTTTTTGTAATTTAGCAGTACCAGCAATAAATCTACTCCAACGTTAAGCTAACTTTTTTATTTATTAAAATGAAATCCAATATGAAAATGAAATAAGCATAAACAGTTAAATTTATACTAAACCTTTAATCAGCTAAGCAGGCCGGAATTGGTAAACGCTGGGCAAGGAGCTGCCATGGAGATTTATGAACGCAGTGACAAAATAATTTCCCAGTAAATACAGTGCAGAAATGGTGGCTGGGTCATCCTTCCGCATGATATTAATATCAAGAGGCCAATACAATGATACCACATACAGTTTTCCATGAATGAGGTTCGGTTTGGTTTGAATTAACTCTTCTGAGAAAGAAGCATTGATTTTTTTTTATTAAGTATACACAGAAATAACAAATATATTCCAAAAAGTTTCATATTAAACATTTTGAAACTCTATCTCTAATGTTGAACATTTTTGTATGGTGTCTCCACTGTATAGGCAACTATCCATGGCTTTTCTTAATAGTCTTCACTAAGCTCAGAGCTCAACAGTGCTAAATGGAAAAGTAAGGAAGCGAATGAAACAGAAGCAAATAAATTGAATGGACCAAAACCCTGATGTTTGAATATGTTGGTTTGCCTTTGTTTTTACCTTAGGATGATGATTCAACAGAATGTATTCTGAGATCATGGCAAGGCACCTCTGAGCCAGCCAGTGGGCATGAGGGTCCTTCAGGGCTGCCAGAGGTATGTACTGGTGAAATACACAGTACCAGACTCAGCATGCTGAGCTAAAAAAGAAAATAAAATAAATATATTTTTCCCTAGTATGTCCAGTTTAAAAACTTGTCATTAAACACCAAAAAATATTAAAGGCTAATTTATAACTAACGTTTGCATTGCTGCTGCAGAAAAAGAACACAACAGCCGCCTTGCCCATGCTCTGCTGAGTATGAGTGGGAAACAGCCAAAAACGGGGATGGCATTGAGTTCAGATCATTAAAAACAGGAAGGATTACATCGGAAATGGATTAAGGGAGTGTAATTCTGATGGCTGGAATTACTGGTTTCTCCTGTTTCTTCCCACCCCCCCCAAATAATAAGGATTAGTAGATGAAAAATGAGCCTTAATCAGGCCTACAAGGCCTACAGAGTTCTTTGGACCCACTTTTGCAAAAACTAGTGGGTCTTGCTCGCTGGGCAAGGCAAATGTTACCATTACCAGTAAGCTTGTGATATGTATAAAACACACACACACACACAGAGAAACTATAGGGAGATGTCAAACACATCTCCAAGAGAGCTTGTCACTGGAGTGTGTTTGACCCATATGCCTCCCCGCCACTGCTGACCTCAGGGCGCAGTATCTGCTACTTGAATACAACATATATGTGTGTTTCATCAAGAGTGGGAGCCAGAGACCACAATTTTAATCTTTATAGATGCAATTTGGAGTAATAGGTTTAGAAGTCTTCCTGATTCCGTGACTGCTCTCCGAACTAAGCCAACTACAACATTTGAGATTTAGAGGAATACAATCCCTGCAAAAGGTCACAGACAGGGGAGCGAGCAGCCCTGTAAAAACGGGGAAGAAGAGAAATCCATAATAGCACAGGTTGTACAGCGGCTAACTAGAAATTACTCAATATTATCGGTGTGCTACAAAATTGAACTTAAACACATGGATTTCGCTGAAACAGGACTCAAAAAGGATTATGGGTAACTGTCAGCAGGCAAGGTATCAAGTGTACTTTGTGAAGTATGTCATTCACATGAAGTGTCACAGTCACAGAAAAGATATTAAAAAGGCATTCCATATCTGGTAGGGCATTCCATGGTCTGAGTTTAGCTGGTTATCCAGGTGTCTTCTTGTTGTAGGGGGAGGGCAACAGCTCGAGATTTATCCACTTGCAACACAGAAGTTCTGAGACAGCAAAGAGAAAGCATTGGCTCGCTTCCAGCTGCCCCTCGGCCACAGGAGCAGGAGTGTCTGGTTAGGATAAATCGCTCAACTGTGCGCGGGATGAATAAGTCACAACCAACACCTGTGAGGATCTGGCTATGTTGTCTTACTCTTATTCACTGGTTTGCCTCCATTCATTATTGCCGATGCACTTGTGCTTTTACTTGGGGTCACCCCAGCCTTCGGGACCGTTTCTCCAACATCATGCAAAGATGGTTCTCGGTACATGGCGACTAGTGAAAGGTAAGGGAAAAGGAAAGATTGCTGTGTTAGACTCAAGAACGGCCCACCAATAACCTGTACAGACATTAATAGTTTTTCTCTTCCTTTTGCCTCCCTCCACCCCCACCCTGCCCCAATCCTCCCTCATGTAAAGTAATCTTATGGAGAGAAAAGTCCTACCCTAAAACAATAATTTCTAGCCCACAAACAGAAGATACTACTTTGGCCTCTATTATCTGGTACCTGACAAATATACATGAATGTCATGGCTTTTGTCTATTTAAAAAAAAAGCAAAATTAAACAAAAGTAAACAAAACCCAAAAAACTCAAATTTGATTGCAGTCAAGTTGCAACTAACTTATTGTTGACCTTCCATTGCATTACTGAGGTTGTCAGTTTCATGGGAGAAGATTGTCAATTTTTCTTTCTTGGGGCCACGATGCATTAAAATTGTCAGAGAGGCATGGCCTTTGAATTAGTGCAATGCTTTATCAACTCACAATTGTGTACCTTGTTCTTAAACTTCCACTCCAGGTTGCCTTCTCATGGGTTAATACTGCTTGAAAACAAAGATTCTCACCATTGGGCCAATTGACAGCATCAGTATGGATGGTGAATAGATTGAGATTAGTTAACAGTTTTAGTTTACTTGGCTCCACAGTCAACACTCTTGGTAACAGCAGCCAGGAAATCAAGAGATGAATTGCATTGGGAAAGTCAGCTGTGAGGGACCTCTCAAGAGCAATGATGTCAGGCTGGAGACTAAGGTGCACCCAATCCAGGCTATAGTCTTTGCAATTACGTGCTATGCATAGGACAGTTGGACAGTGAATAGGGATGATAGAAAGAGAATTCATGCCTTTGAGCTTTGGTGCTCAAAGAGAAGAGTGTTGAATATACCATGGACTGCTAGAAGAACAAACAGGTTTGTCCTGGAGAAGGTGAAGCTGTAATGCTCCTTAGAGTCAAGGATTCTGAAGCTATGTCTGACATATTTTGGGCAAGTTGCAAGGATGGACCAGTCCTTGGAGAGCGTCATCATTTTTGGCAGAGTGGAGGGGCGCTGCAGGAGAGGAAGACCTTCGATGAGATGGATCAATTCTGTGACTAGAGTGGTGTGAATGAGTGTGTTTGAGATGGCTATGTTGGCACAGGATAGAGCAGCGTTTAGGGCTCTTGTACATAGGGTCACTATGAGTCACAAGTGACTTGATAGCACATAAGAACAACAGCAATTCTAGGTTGCAACCCCCCCATGATACATCTTCAGGGATATGAACATGTACGGCTAAGCACAATTAATAACAGTGCATCTAAATTCCAAAATCAATCTCCATAATAGTCTATGTGTTTCCTACTGCCAAAGGGGCCCTTTAGAGTAGTGAGAGAAGATCTTCACCCTGAAACCCACAGCGTCCCTTTTCAAGAGGAAGTAGCTAAGAGAATACGCCATCCCCTTTTCCTTATGAATCAGGGTGAAGTCTCTCTCAGGGAGGAGTGATAGGGAATGGCAAAGGACACACCGACAAAGGAGATTAATCAGAACTGGCTTTGACAAGCACTGTGGCAATTGGACAATTAAAACAGACATTCGCATGGCGGGGAAGAAGAACAAACTGGGGAGGAGGGTAGAGAGAATGGTGCAGCAATGAAGGAATGAAAACCCAAAATCCCTGTAAATGTTCATTAAAACTAATAAAATTTAATAAAATAAAAAAGAAAAAAAAAGAACAACAACAATTGTGTACCATATAGAGTTGGAACCAACTCATAGCTGAACCTCCAGTGTGTGTTCAGAGAAAGTAAATCCCTTGGGAGGCAATTGCCCATCTTTCACCACAGAGCAGCTGTTTAATTTATTCCCTTGTCAGAAGTGCAACTCTTTACCACTGGGTCACCATATCCTGCTTCCTATGGATTGTTGTGTACCCTGGAGTTGGAACTGACTCATAGCTGACTGGCTCTCTAGTGGGTTTTCAGAGGCAGTAATCGCATGGGAGGAGATTTCACATCCTTCTCCCTGTGGATTGTTGTTGTACAGTACCATTGAGTCGGAAATGACCCATAGTTGACCCGCCAGTGGGTTTTCGGACTCAGTTAATAGCAAGAGAGGGGATTGACCATCCTTCTCCAGCAGAGAAGCTGCTGGATTCATAAGGCATGCCTTTGAGATTTCAGTGCAGTTTCTAACCCCCAGGAAATTAGGTCACTATTAAAGAAGATGTAATGTGGCCCTGTGATATTTCTCTCTCTGCCTTCCTCCCTCTGTGTCATACACACACACACAGAAAGAGAGAGAGAGAGGGAGAGAGACAGAGAGACAGAGAGAGAGAGAGAAATGCAAGTCAATTACAGCAGCTGCCCTACCTGCATTATGAGACTTTTGAAATTTTAAGATATTTTAAAAAGAGCCATCATGCTTATTTAGGCTGAACTATTAAAATGCTCTTTTTGTGTAAGATGCTACAGTTAACTTTTGGTATGAAGGTATCACGATTTTTCAACAAAGTATTTATTTGAAAGTGCACATAAACCCCTGTATTAAATGCTTTGGCAAGATATGAGCTTTTATCTTTGAAGTATATTGACTTTTCTCACTCCACTACTAATTAGTAGTATATAAATTAATATAGGAGACAATAACATCAGAGTACTGACCTTGATTATCTATGCAGAAAGGTTGTACAAGATACAGGGATGACTAGGATATCAATAATTAATAAATCATTTAATTAATGTTAACATTTTTGATGATGAAATGTTTTATCCTTTTTAGATTTAAATTCAGTTACATTTTCTCTTACTTATAGCTCTATAATAATTTCTATCATTATAGTACCTTTGTCTGCTAATTATTTTAAAATATGCTTTAAAATACTATTTCTTATATACACACATTCTCAAATTTATCATTGAGTAACTCAAAAACTCAAACTCTTGATTGTCAAATTGGACCAATAGCTGACCGTACAGTGGGTTTTTGTGAGATTGTAAATCAAACAGGAGAAGATTGCCCCTCTGTCTCCTATAGAGACGCTGTGGGATTCGCACTGTGAAGTTGGGGCCACCTTTGTTTTAGCAGTGCATTTCCCGATGGACTGTACCACCACATGCATCCCATCTATATAGTTTCCACAAGAATTATCATTTAAATAAGGCAAAATTTTAAAACTTTTTTTTCTATACTGCAAGGTAAAAAACAGTTTCTAAATTTTGCCTCAGTTAAGTGATAGTACTTTTAGTTTTCATTACATTCACAAAATAAAGAGGTAGAGTGTTAGAAAGTTAGCTTCTGTTTATCTGTCTGTATCCAAAACAAAAATAAATGGAAAGAAACAAAGCAAGGTGGCAAATTAACCAGGATCTTTGTTAAACCTACTACTGATCTAGAAATTTATTATTAATTTTTATATTTTAATATATAAGTATATGGTTCTAACTTCCTTTTTCCCCCTAAATTTCTTTTAAGGGAATAAGGTCAAATCATAAACTATATTATTATAACAGAGAAGAATCTCTATTTTTTCTTTACATTTTAATTCTTCTTATAGTCTACCATATAATGAGACTATTCCACTCATATTTCAGACCCCAGCTAAATATGTCCTAATCTAGAAAGGCATTGATTTGAGCTAAAATTATTTATTCTGAAACAAATTTAATTTAGGGTGTTGCTATTAAACAACAAAGGTGGTTTTCCAAACAAAATCAAACTGAAAGCTGAATTGTGTACTCAAAGGTAAAAAAAGGAAAGGTTTTTCAAAATTGCAAACTATCTGTTCCTGTATAGAGAGAGCTTTGGTGCCTTAGTGGTAAGGAGTTGGGTGGTCAACACAAAGGCAAGCAGTTCAAATCCACCAGCTGTTCCAGAGCGGAAATATGGGCAATTTCGTCCCTTGTGTTTCATTGCCTCTGAAAGCCCTCCTAGAGGGTCAGATAAGAATTGATTTTGATTCTACAGTGCACAAGAACAATTCCTATATAGAAGGACAGAGATTATAAAATCTAATACATATTTTATTTTGATAGCCAAGGTTTCTTGTAAGTTTTTTTTTAATTCTTTTAAAAATAAACAGAGTTAAAGGTGTTTTTTGTGAATTATTGTAAACTTGATTTTCTGCAAAACAGTAAAAATAGTCTTTAAACAGAAAGTACTTGTTAATGTTCTCATAATTTCTCTCCCTAATTCTAAAAAAAAAGTAGATGAAAATAAATGATGCTTTGAAGAGAAATAAATAGTTAATAAATATAAATAATTAATAAAGAAAGCCAAGAGTTTGATTAACTTTCTGGAGATCTTCTAATAGCAAAAATGAACACTCCATTAATTATTGTAAATGAACATATATAAACTGTTTGTAAAGGAAGGTAATGCCACAAATAAATAGGGAAAACAAATATCAGGGTTCAATGACGATATGAAAGTCTCAAAGTTCATTAAAGTCAAGGTAGTATTTTTTCTTTCTTGTAATTATAATAATTAAAAAATTCCAGAACTATTTTCATCTAGGTAACAGTGAAATTGTCACCCTTGTCTTCCCTAATATATCTGGAATTATAAGATATCACAAACCTCTAAAAATATTTAAAACAATTCATCAAAATGATTTCTAGAGGCACTGAGAACTAGAGAAATTGGGGCAGTCCTGGGCCACTGGATGGCATTTAACAAGGCGATCACCATCCAAATCAAGATAAAGGACACTCTCAGAATTCCATGAATCTTGTGTTAGGATTAGAAATAATGATATATGGGGGGAGGCAAGAGTCACATGAGCCATCAGAACCAGGAAATAGATGTTGACATAAATACAGTTAGTGCTTCGGGTGCATGAATGATACCGAAACTGTGAACTCTATGGGTGCATGAATGACATCAGAGAACAGCATCATGTCATTGGCCCAGATTCCCAAAGCTTGCCCAGACGAAAAGGCCATAAATATGATTTCACCTCACTGGCACACTACCTTTTCCATTTTTCTTTGCAAGAAGGAAAATAAAATACAAAATGTAATTGACCTAACAAAGATAAAGGCATAAAACACTTACCTTCCAATGGCTTGGGTAAAAAATGAGCTGCTGGTTTTGTTTTCTTTACTCTGTTTCCTTTCATAGCTTGCCCTTCCTTATTTAATCCCAAAAACCAGGCTCTACCAGATTCCTGTTGTCTATACAGCATGGATGAGTAGATTACATAATAGTTTTCAAAAACAGATTCTTTAAACTTGCATTCAGGGGTAAAAAGTTCCTGTGGAGAGAAAACGATGAAAAAAAAGTTGAGGAAGGAAGGAGAGCTTTCATAGGTTTCTGTTCATTAGTCCAGGATCCAATCCACCACATTAAAGAGCTCATCATCTGGCGGCAATCATCAAAGGCAACTTTTCCAACACAGTAAATGTCCACTTTATTTTTATTTTTGAAATACAGTAGGAAAAGGAGTGTCTGTTCCTTTAAGGAAAAATATATAGAAAATAAAACATGGATGCCCTTTTAGAATGCATGACCAAATTTAAAGTAGTTTTTGCTTTAAAATTTGTTTCACTTGAATACAAATCAAGCACAGGATAATCAAGAAAAGGTAAAATTAAAATAATATATGCATTTTAAAATTTAAACTAAAATGTAAAATATGAATCTAAGTCATTTTATCATCTATATTAACTATTTTTTTTAAAGTGCATAATATCTTAACAGTGGCCAGTTGTTAAAGAATTTACTAATGATAAGAGGATGATGCTCTTTGTCCAAGAAGAAACAGACTGGAACCTTGCAGTGAAAGCCATGACAATCAATTGGCATATTAAGCTCACCCTTCAGAGCTATTGTTGTGTAGCCAGCTAAGGCCAGGTGTCATGTTAGCTGGTCACAGTGACAGAAGCTGAAAATAATTACCTAATTTCATGGCTTGAAGGTCCATTAGAAGTTTTGCAAATAAACATCAAAAGCCACCTTCACAGAAAATCAACAGTATTTTTTGGGGAAAAGTGTGATAAATACTTTGAACAGGTATGTCGGGATTGCCATTGACTAACAGCTAATATCAAGCTTACTACCATGTGATTATTTGACAGTTCTATTTAGGCACATATTTGTAGATAACTTTCTATCATACTAACAATTTTATTTTAGAATGAATAGTAACACACACCATAACCTGATTATCGATAAATTCATAAGCTGTACCCCATATAAACATTTCTAATCATTATTTATTAAAAAGAATTTAAAATTCAACCATTTCAATTACAAAACATGAACATTATGCAGTTATTTTTGAGAATGATCAGAATTCTACTATTTTATGCAACAACATTGTTGTTATTAGGTGCCATTAAGTTAGAACCAACTTACACTTAACTCTCCAGTGGGCATTCAGAGGCAGTAAGTAGCACAATGGAGATTGCCCATCTTTCTCCTGTGGACCCCTGGTGGATTCGAACCATCTGTCCTTAATGCTAGGACACTAGAGCTCTATATCCATCTCTCTCTCTCACTTTCAATCACAAGGTTTTCAATCCTCTGTATCATTATAATAGAACTTATCATTAGGCAAACAAAATAATTATTTTTCTTTTAGAAAATCATTTGTTGTTTTTGTTAATGTGCTGTTTGTTGAATTGCCCACCACTCATAGTGACCTTATATCCACATGTGGAAAAGTTCTTTAGATATTTACCATGAGAGTGTGAATTATATAATGATGTCTGTTTCTAGTTATAGTGTACACAGACTGTCTATAAGCTCTATTCAATTCATTGAGAACTAAGTTTACCAAGGTAAATAGATTTTGTTAATGGCAAGTCTTTTTCACTTACTACACTGATTAATATGTTGAGATTAAAACAGCCAAAAGATTTAGTAACCCCTACTGCAAGGAATTGATTTACATTTCCATTGCTTCTAGACAGGATTTTTAAACCATCCAAAACATTTCCACCATGGTGCTAATGGAAACAAAAGGAGCATATTTGTTGTATAGCAACCAAATCTCTTAACTGCATTAAGAAGCAGACATCTGCACTCAGCTCAAAGATGGTGGCCGCCTGAGTGCTTAGATTGTGTGTTGCTTAGCCCTCACCGACCATTTCTGATTACACTGTCTGTTCCCCTAGAGCAAAAAATCTCAATACAATGAGGTTTGCTGGTTCTGTAATATGCAAGTCCCCTTTGTTTCCACCAGTCACAAAGGCACTATTTAGAACCAGTTCAAAGTCCTACTTGAGGTGATACAGTTTAAGATTTGAATATTGTCCTGTTCAAATAAATCTGCTAATCTTTCCACTGTATTGACTCTCTAAATATTTTCTGAACAGCTCTTTGACTATTAATATTAATCTCACTGAGTCAATCTTTAGGTGGTGCTTTAGAGGACTTATAAAACTCCAAATTCACACATGCAAGGGAAGATAAGGAAATAAAATGCTGTGATTTTTTCAGAAAGGATGAAAACTATTTTAGTGTGCCTTCAAGCTGATTGATGGCTAAGACAGGACAAGACATTCAAGCATTATTTACTACTTAAAACCCATCAAAAGAAACATTAAAAATAAAAAAATAAGAGTGACAAAAACTGATATTTTAGATCACTGAAAAAGTCGGAGGGCTTGGTGCCTGAATAAGGAACATCAGTTCTCCGTCCAGAGCGTGTCTTATGACAGTGAGGGCGACGCTAACGTCCAAACTTTATCTATCCATGCCAGGACACCTCTGTTTTGGGATTATGTTATTATGTGTCATCAAGTCAAAACTGGCTAATAGCCAGTAGGGTTTCAGAGATTATAAATTACATTAGAGGAGGTGGTACTTCTTTCTCCCACAGAACAATTAGTGGATTAGAATTATTTGGCTTTGGGTGGGCAGTGCAACTTCTTATCCACCAAAGACCTACCTATACATAGTCTGATTAATCCTCTTTCTTACTTAATGACGAATAACAGACTATTCACGATATATTATGTGATGTTTGCATATCATCACAAAACTAGGAATAATTGTTCTTATTGTGTACTGTAGAGTTGGAACTGAACCATAACTGTCCCTCTGATGGGTTTCCAGAGGCAGTTAATTGTATGGAAGGAAATTGCCCATCCTTCTCCTACAGAGCAACTGGTAGATTCGAACCACGTGCCTTTGGGATTGTATCACAGCTTCTTGTCACTAGACCACCTGAACTCCCTCAACTCTAAATTAAGTTCATTGTGAAAAGGAATGATGTGACAGAAGTAATTAATTTTCAGTCTATACTTTAAGGTGATTTCATTCTTTCTATGTAGCCCATCCATATCTTGGAATTCTTAGGAAGTCAATTATAAAAATCATAAAAGCGAGATTAACCAACATAAACAAGATGTTTCTGGCATTAATTGTTCAATTAAATAAGGGCATAGCTTAGTGTTTGAGTCCTACGAAATGCTTCAGGGAAAGAGACTGGACTACAGAGTCACTAGCATATGGGAAGAACTTGGAATAATGGAAATTGATGAGGTCTCCAGGGATCACGGATACACCAGGGACATCTAATGACCAGCAGGGAAGCAGGTTGGCATAATCACAGCACAATTATGAGAATAATTGTCCACCAACTGCACAGCAGGAGAAAGATAGGCCATTTCCTTCCACAAAGAACAGAAGCCTCAGAAACCCAGCAGTGGGGTCACCATGATTTGGAATAAAATCAATTGGAGTGAGTTTATCTTATGTATATTTCAGTAGAGATCAATACTACAAAAAACTAAAAATACAAAAAAACAAAACAAAACAAAAACCCTAAAAATACAAACCTTTGATCTCCAGTAGGTCTGATTTTATAAAAAGTACCATTTTCCATATAGAATCTCTTTTCTTGCTGACAAGATGTGCTTGTTTGTTTGGGCTTTCTTGTGGTTTTTGTTTGTTTGTTTGGGTTGTTTGGTGTTCTTTTTAAATATTAGATAAGAAAAAGAGTTCCAATGAGACCTGTGAGTCTCCAGTCTGAAAACATCCTGCAGCAAGAACCAACCCCAAGATGCTTGACCCTAATCTGCCCTGGGAGTTTTATGTCCTTAGTTGGGGAGCTCTTGATGCATTGTAAGGTCCTCTGGTAATCAATCTAGTGCATAAGGAATTGTGCTTGAATCCATCAGACGTTTGTGAGAGAAAGATGGGTAGTCCCCTGTGTGATTTACTGCCTCTGAAAACCTGCTGGACAGAGTCAAATCAAAGTCCACAACAATGAGGTTTGGGTTTTATTTTTTGTTTTTCTTTTCCGTTGTTGCTTTTGAGATGATAGCGTAGCACATTACAGTGATTGGAATTACCTTCCTTTTCAGAAGAAAGATGGAAAGTCTCCTCCAGCAAAGATTTACAGTGTTGGAGGAACTTGATGTGAGTTGGAATCAAATGGATGTTATTGTTGTTGTGAAACATCGAGTCAGAACTGATTCATAGCCCACCCTCTAGAGAGTTTTCAGAGGCAGTTAATCACACAGAAGACTCCTCCATTGTTCTATGGAGCTGTTAGTGGATTCAAACAATGTACCTTAGGCATTGCAGTGCAGTTTCTTGCTGCCACTGAAGCTCCCTATAGCATGTTTCATTTTCATTATTTTCTTTTTGGAGCACAGTTGACAGGCCGTTTCAGGTAACCCAATTGGTAAAAACACTCAGCTGCTCACTGAGAGATTGGAGGCTGCAATCTACTCAGAGATGCCTTGGAATAAAAAGGGCTGGTGGTCTGCTGTGGAAATCATTCCTTGAACTCCAGTGAAATACATTTTAACTCCAACACATAAGTCGGTATCAGTTGGAATTGACTCAACATAAAGTTTGGGTTTGATTTATAGAGATTTAGGTTTCTTGTTTGGGGATTTTTTTTAACACAGTTGGCTAATACATTGATTGCACCAGCAAAACAATCTAAAATTGGCAGGGATAATATGAAAATGCTAATTTAAACCTAGCCTTAAATATAAACGCCTAGAAACTGCCAACAAGAGAAAGATAAGGAGTTTGATGTATATTTTTCTTCATCTTGCATGTCTATATTTAGAAATAACATCATTACAGAAGAAAAAAAATCAACAGTTGGATTCGAGCAGAAGCTTAAATATTAATTTGCATCAGTGCCAAACAAAATCATCAAATCATAGGATAGGAAAATGCAACAATTAAACAAAAATTTTGTGTCTCCTATTCTGTTGTGGTTGTTTTTAAAATGAAAGCACCATCTGTGCTATATGTATTATCTTAACTGTGACAGCAGAATTCCTCTTCTGAGGGAAATGTCTTTGTTAGGGGAACTACCCTGATGAACCATTTGCATGTACAAAGACGGGCTTCTTCTCGTTGCGTGAAAGCAGAGGGTGGAGGTTATCCTGTCATTTGTAACTTCTAAATTCTTACTCTCGTTTTTCATTCCCATCCAATTGGAACCAACTCATAGCTGACACTACTGTGTTTCAGAGCTGTAAATTTATAGAGAGGAGCTTGCCCATCTTTAGCCTGTGGTTAAAGACCACTGATGGATTTAAGCCTTTAGAGGGGTGCAGTTGATGGGTTGGCTATGCAACTCCTTACAGACAAGATCACCAGAGCTTGTGTGTGTATGTGTATGTATGCAATCTCTTTCTGTGCAATTAACTCCTCTGGAAACTCACCAGAGGTTCAACTATGGGTCAGTTTTGACTTGACAGCACACAACAACGACAGTACACACACACACACACACACACACACACACACACACACACACATATGGCAGCTCTGGTAACCTATTATTAAGAAGCTACACTCCAATCTCAAAGGCACGTGGTTTGACTCCATTGACTACTCCATGGGCCATCTCCTCCCCATGCAATTTACTGCCTGAAGGGTCAGCTATGAGTCAATGGCACACAAATATATATATATTTTT
>NW_006399753.1:39906663-39918611 GCF_000299155.1 Elephantulus edwardii
AAAGACACCACCAAAATAGAAAACTATAGGCCAATATCTCTCATGAATATTGATGCAAAAATCCTAAATAAAATACTGGCAAATAGAATCCAATGATACATAAAAAAAAATAATCCACCATGACCAAGTGGGATTCATAACAGGTATGCAAGGATGGTTCCACATAAGGAAAACAATTAATGCAATTCATCACATCAACAAGGCAAAGAACAAGAACCATATGGTCCTATCAATTGATGCAGAAAAAGTTATTTAATTTTTAACAGTTTGCATACATAATTATGTATATACCCTATTCAATGAAAACTATTCAAATATCCAAGTACCAAAATAATAATTTAATCTGAATTCTCAAGCAGTTGATGCTTTCTTCCTATTTTCCAAATGTTTTGAGATGAATTGTACTAAAATTTATCCTGAATTAGGCCCAGGTTATCACAATGTCCTTTATATTTTGTTGTTTTAAACTCAGCTGTGTCTTTTAAACACATTAATTCCTTAAAAAGTAATTAGGAACACGTAAAATTATATATAAAGGAAAGAGTATTCAGACTTTAGAGGATTTTACAGTCATGATATTCGAAAAAGAAACAAAAATGTACTTAACACTCAAAAGCAGCAAGTTAAGTTGACTAATATGTTTTATTTATCTTGAATTCTGTGTAATCAAATATTTATAGTGTTGGGCTATGACTAGGACCCCCAGGGAGAAAAAAATTAGCAATTTCTTTGTGCTTATACTTTCAACAAACATATAATTATATAAGTATACAAGAGATGACTTTTTTACTTTGCTTATAGAACTTATGGATTTAAGAATATTTCCACTGACAAAGAAGTCTCTATAAGGATTTAGAGATAGATCCAAAAGCAATTCCTTAAATTGTTTATAGGAGAGGTGGGAGAATGTAAATGGAAGCAATTTCTTTGGCTAACTAATGGCACTATTAGGTATTTTGATATTATATACTCTTTACCTACCTTTTTATATTTTGGCAGTACCTAGTATGTCAATATTTATGTGTTCTAATTCATCTTGGAGAGGATTAAACCAAGCTACTCCTTGGAGGCAAGGATTCTGGGGCTTCGTCTGAGATATTTTGGACATGTTGCCAGGAGGGACGGGTCCTTGGAGCGGGACATCATGCTTGGGAGGGTGGAGGGACAGCACAGGAGGGGAAGACCGTCTATGAGATGGATTGATTCGGTGACTGGGGTAATCGGGATGGGTGTGTCAGAGGCGATGAGGTTGGCGCAGAATAGAGCAGGGTTTAGGGCTGTTGTGCATAGGGTCGCTATGAGTCGGAAACGACTCGACGGCACATAACAACAAACAACAATAATTTTTCCTTAACAATATCTAATTTTCCTTCATTCATGGTTCTCACATTCCATGTTCCAATCACTAGTGTCTGCTTACAACTGTTGCTCTTCCTTCTTATTCCCATATTTGAAAGCTCTACCTCAGTTGCCCTATCTGTTAGTCTCAGGGTGTTCTATTGTATATAGGGTTTTTGGATGCCTGCCATTAGGGAAGCAGATGGCGAATCCTCTTTCCTAGTTTGTCTTAATCTGATTGCTCAGATTTAGAAAAGCATATTATGGAAAAAAGCAGATGAAAGATATTTCCCCAATTGTACAATGAACCAATTGTTTCAGAGTTGTCCCCTCCCTTGACACAAGTGTCTTGATCTACCCATTTCCCTGCTCCACCATCCGCCAACATCCCCTTCCACTACCACCCACTCCCTTCAACACCTATCTCCCGTTGTCCAGTACTTGATCTGATAGCTTATATCTCAAACTTTATGGGCTTCTATGATTCCAAACACTTCAGCTGCTGCCAATTTCTTATGCTGTGGCTAGTGTCTCTTGAATTTAAGGGAAATGTTTCCCAAGCAAGGGTGATAAGTCCTGTAAATCTGATATATAGATAGACAGACGATAGATAGATAGATAGATAGATAGATAGATAGATAGATAGATAGATAGATGATAGTACTGTCGCTTTTACCTGTTTCTGTAGCGCTTGCTACTGAAAGTCAAGGACTACAGCCTTCAATATGGATTGAGGCTCAATGTCAAGAAGACAAAAATTCTCACCACTGGACCAGTTGGCAGCATCATGATAGATGGTGAAGAAATTGAGACTATTAACAGCTTTAGTTTGCTTGGTTCCACTGTTAACACTCTTCACACCAGCATTTAGGAAATCAAAAGAGGTATTGTGATGCTAAGTCTGCTGTTAGGTACCTCTCCAAAGTACTGAAGAGCAATGATATCACTCTGGAGACTTAGGCGTGTCTGATACAGATCTATGATCTTTGCAATCACTTGCTGTGCATCAGAAAACTGAACAATGACTAGGTATGATAGAAGGAGAATTGATGCCTTTGAACTGTGGTGCTGGAGAAGAACATTGGATATACCATGGACTGCTAAAAAAACCAAACAGGTTCGTTCTGTTGTTGTTATATGCCATCAAATTGCTTGTGACTCATATCAACCCTATGTACAAGAGCCCTAAACCCTGCTCTATCCTGTGCCAACCTCACTGTCTCTGACACACCCACTTCCACTACCCCAATCACTGAATCAATCCATCTCATAGATGGTCTTCCTCTCCTGTGCTGTCCCTCCACTCTTCCAAACATGATGTCTCTCTCCAATGACTGATCCCTCCTTGCAACATGTCCAAAGAGTGTCAGATGAATCTTCAGAATCCTTAAACCCAGGGACTAGCCTGGTTTAACCCTCTTCAGGACAAATCTAGTCTCTTAGCAATCTATAGTATATTCAATACTGTTCTCCAATACTACAGCTCAAAGGCATCAATTCTCCAGCCAACTTTCCCAATAGGATACATTTTTTTTATTTCCTGGCTGCTGGTGCCAAGAGTGTTGATTGTGGAGCCAAGCCAACTAAAGCTGTTTATAATCTCAATTTCTTCACCATCTATCATGATGTTGCCAGTTGGCTCAGTGGTGAAAATCTTTGTTTTCTTGGTATTGAGCTTCAATCCATATTGAAGGCTTCATTCCTTGCAAGCATTTCAGATCCTCCTCAGTTTCAGCAAGCAGGGATATGTCATCTGCATAACACAAATTGTTGATGTCTTCCTTCAATCCTGTTGCCACATTTCTACACCCATACACACACCTCCCCATATGAAATAAGATAAGTATGTTGTTGTTTTTGTTGTTAAGTACCATCGAGTCATAGACGACTGATAGAGACCCTATGAATGAAAGACCTAAACACTTGTATAACTTTCATCCTTTCTCCAAGTTTATAGGGATTTTGAAGGCAAGCTATTCTGAAAGTGGATGCCGCTACTACTTCCAAGCTTCTTTTAATCAGGAATCTCCACCAAACACTGTCCACCATCTGTGACCATTATCACATACAAGTGTTCAGTTAAGTGTAGAATAGATAAATGGAGAGATAATAGATACAGAGCTAGATACAATCTCTACATAAAAATGTTAGTTAAAGTTAAGTCAATTCTGATTTAAAGTGACCCACATATGCAAAACAGAACTACTCCATAGTGTTTTCAGAACTGTGAATGCTTTGTGACATTTCAGAAGCAGATTGCCAGACCTTCCTTTGGAGGAGCCTCTGAGTACATTTATTTCTGTTAGTAATGCAGCACTTAAACATTTGTGCTACCCAAAGACTTATAAATCTCTGTACAGAAATTCAATGTACACATAAACGTCTCTGCTTGAGAATAGTAGCAACTTTATGATGCAGGAATTAGAAACAAAATCTCAGGCCCCATTACAGATTAATAAATCAGTATTTACAACATTTCTGGTTAATGTAAAGTTTATTAAAACAAGCAAATGGAATCAAGTAATATTAAGTAGTTACAGAACTGCTTTACGTGCAAAAAATTTCGATTATAAAGAAAAATACATTCCAACTGGTTCTATGTTGTTAAATTTGTTTTCACTAGAATATAGACATGTAAAAATTCCTAAAATAATAATGCTTATGATATGAACAGATGGTACCAATGCTATAAATATTAGCAAAAACTATCACAAAATAAATTAAGACAGTATTGACAGAAGTATATACCATCTTCATGTGTTTTTTCAGTGTTAAGCAGGGAATGGTTCAACCTGATATTAATAGTCTTAATAATGTCAGCTAACACTTAAGCAGCAGCCAAGCAACTAGATGACATATTTGTGTTGGGAAAAATCTGTTGAACCTTTTAAAGTACTAAAGGGCAAAATATAAATTTAAAGACTAAGGTGTTCTTGATTGTTATTTTCAATTGCTTTGTCTGCATGCAAAACTTAGACAATGGATGAGGGAACTGATGCCTTCAAATGAGGCGCTGGTAAAGAATATTGACTATGCCACAGACTTCCAAAAGAATAAACAAATCTATCTAAACAGAGCTCAGATACTCTCAGATGTAATGTTTTTTTCTCTCCTCATCTTCTTAACAGGATATTTCTCTAACAAATTCAGGGGCATATCTTAACCATATTGAACTTTGACTACAAGGAAAATTTAAAATGTAGTCAGAGTGTTCTTTAGAAGCAAGGATGGTGAAACTTCATCTCACATACTTTGAGTAGTTTACCAGGAGAGGCAGAGGCCTGTCCTAGGAGATGAACATCCTTCTTGGAAAGGCAGAGGATCGGTGCGAGTGAGGATGGGGCACAGCAGAGTACATGAGAATAGAGCAGAATTAGGCAAGATTTCTTTCTGTTGTACAGAGATTCAGATAGAGCTGGAGCCAACTTAATAGTACCCTAAACCAACCAGACTAGTACTGTGCATACTTCTATACCAGACATTGTTCTGAGCACTTTACATAATTAATTTATTTAAACTAAATCACACTTTATGTTATCATTTTTGCTTTAGAAATGAAATATCTGAGGCACAGAGAATTTAAGTAAATCCTAAGCTATGTTTATTTCCATCAAGAAAGATACATTTATAGATTTATCATGTTTTTCAATTATTTGAGAATATGAGCAATCTTCTATCATGCAATTCGCAGCCTCAGAAACCCAATGGAGGGTCAGCTATGAGTCAGTTCAGACTCATAATCAATAAGACAGATGATCAACTGAAAAAAGGAGATCCAGTTGTTCACCCTCCCTTTAAGTTTGTAAACTGTAGTGCCCTCCAATGTGAGCCAATGAAAAGAAAGTACAGGTTTACCCACGACTTGCGTGACTGGATTGATCCCTCATTACTAAGTATGGCTAGCCTTCTAAAGGAGGAAGATAAGAATTGTCCCAGCTGAAGCCAGCCCATCTCCAGACATGTAATCAGGTCTTGCTTGCAAAGAACTGAAAAGTAGGCTAGCCAAGCCCTACCTGAATCTAGAAGTGCAAATTTTATATATATATATATATATATATATATATAATCATATGACAAATAAGATTGTTCGGTTAAATGCAACATAGCATTAGCTTCAACTGATTACTGATTGAGATAATCAACAATTCAATAGAAGTATTCATTGAGCTGAGGTATAGAAAATACACACTTTGATCTTTATTCACATCCATACACATATATGAAAGAGTCTTAGTGGTATAGTAGATTAAGTGTTATGCTACTAACCAAAGGTCAGCATTTTGAATCCTAAAGGGCAGCATTTTGAATCCCCAGCTATACCGAGGGAGAAAGAAGAGGCATTCTGCCTCTATTAAGATTTTCAACATGTGTTTGAATTGCTGTGGCAATAGTGGATTTGTTTGCCTTTTGAGAGGGTGTGTGTGTGTGTATCTTAATATAGAGTTCTTGGGAGCTGCAAACAATGTACCCTCCACTCTGATAAGCAAAAAGAAGTTGGAATCCACGCAGAGGTGCCTCAAAGTAGAGGTCTTGCAGCAATTTTTTTAAAAACCAGCCATTGGAAACCCTATGGAGCACAGTAACTTCCTGACAACTGGATTTTTTTTAAAAAAACAATAGATGGAAAGCAATATAGTTGGAAACATCAGGGAATCAAATATACAGTCATGTTGGCATAACTGAGAGATTTCTTAAAAGAAACAAATATAATTGCAAGGGGGGGAAAGTAAAGAAAGGGAAAGCTAACAAGAAAATCAAAGATACTCAAAATGAATTTTCTCCTCTCCTTCACCCAACCTAGAGGTACTGATTTTTGCTACTGATTAATTAAAAGATATATTTAACAAGCAGAAATTGCAATTGTTTCCATGAATTGCCAACAACCACCCCAGAATAATATAAATTATTGCTCTCATAAAACTCCAAAGAAAAGGCTGGAGTGGATGAGGGTGTCATGGTTGAGAGAGATGAAGTAAAAATTGAGAAAACAGATCTCAGATGCTCTGGGATGTAATGTTTTATCACTCATCAGATTCTTAACAGTATATTTTTCTAACAAATTCAGGGTCATATATTAACCATATTGAACTTTGAATAAAGGAAAATTTAAAATGTATCGATAATATTTTAAAATGAATCAAACGGAACATACCCAATGACGTAAAAAATAGTACTGACAAGAGTTTCTGGAGACCAAGGTGCATCTGAAGCACTTGCTGCAGAGGGTCAAGGACTGCAGCCCTCAATATAGATTTAAGCTCAATATCAAGGAAACAAAGGTTCTCACCACTGGGCTGATTGGAAAAATCATGATAGATGGTGAAGTTTGAGATTAACAGCTTTAGTTTGCTTGGCTCCACAATCAACACTCTTGGCACCAGCAGTCAGGAAATTAGAAGGCATATGGCACTGGGAAAGTCTCCTGTCAGAGGCCTCTCCGAAGTATTTTAGAGCAATGATTTCAGTCTGGAGACTGAGGTGTGCCTGATACAGGCCATGGTCTTTGTAATCACTTGATATGCATCAGAGAGCTGGACAATTAATTACACAGAAAGAATTGATGTCTTTGATCTGTGATCTTGGAGAAAAGTATTGAACGTTCCATAGACTCCCAAGAGAGAAAACAGGTTTGTCCTAGAGAAGGTGAAACCAAGCTGCTCCATGGAGGCAAGGATTTTGAAGCTCCATCTCACACACTTGAGGCATATGGTTTTTAGAGAAGGACATCATTCTTAGAAGGGTGAAGGGACTGTGTAGGAAAGGAAGACTCTAGATGAGATGGATTCACACAGTAACTGGAGTAATGTGGTTAGATGTGCTAGAGTCAAGGAGATTGGCTCAGGATAGGGCAATTTTCAGAGCTGTTGTACATAGAGTCATGTACATATATGTACATGTGAGTTACAGGTGACTAGATAGCACACAACAACAACAGAGTAAATGACTTTACCAGAAAACAGTTGCATGAAAATAATGAAACGAAGTTTCTTCTTACAAAATGAGACTTTGTTAGAGATTAGTGATATCTCAGCATCTGCTTTTCGTTGTTGTCTTACCCTCTATTTAAAGGTTTTTGGAAGTTTTTTTTTTTCCATAGTCATAACTGATTTATACTTTTGCTACAGTCGCATATCGTTAAATATCAGATTATATATCTTTCTCCACTATTGTTATTGTTAGCTGTCTTTTAGTCAATTCCTATTCATGTGCATAAATTCCTATGTACAGAGTACATACTCCTTAGTCTTTTCAGAGTTGTGACTTTTTGGAAGCAGGTCACTAAAGTGAATGAGTGGGCTCAACTCATCACAATTTCAGATAGTAGAAGAATGCCTAATATTTGTATCACCCATGTATTCCTTATTGTTGTATTCTGTTGAACTGACCCGCCAGTGGGTTTTCAAAGGCAGTAAATTGCACAGGACGATAATGCCTATTCTCTCATGGAGCAACGGGTGGATTTGAACTGCATGCCTTTGAGACTGCAGCTCAGCATCTTATCACAAGGCCACTAGAGCTCCTTAAGCACTCTTTATATACAAATATATGCCAGTCACTAATTTCAGGTCAGCAATGAAACTATTAGAGTGATTGAGTTAAATGTTTAGAAACCTTAATCTCAATTTAATTGAGTACTTTGTGTCTGTTGAATATATAATTAAAACTTGGGCTGGCAACTTAAATTAAATTTTTCTAAAATTTAATTTTATTTTGTGTAAAGAAGCTATCTCTCTGCAAAAGACTGGAGGTTTAAAAAATCCACCACTATCTGAGACACACTTGAATATTATAGACAATAAAAGATTTTAACATACATTTCATTAAAGAGAAATAAACTGGGAGCTAGCAATAATTAACATTCACTTATGTATCAAGAAATCTAATCACAATGTTAAATGCTTTATTTACATTCTGTATTTAATTTTATTCCTTTTAATAGGCCATAATGTTGAAGTTAAGTATCAGGCTGGTTATTTTGTTTCATTAGCTATAAACACTCGGTTGGGGATAAAGTATGTGAAGGACAAAAGGAAAATAGTAAGACTGTAATATAGCATGTGAAAGAACACTTAGGAAATAAGTAACAGAAAAGTGTTAGAGCCCATTGTCCAAGTCTATCTAAATGGCTAGTTATATCAACTCTCAATACAAAATAGCCCTAAAAGGAAATGAAAGAGAAGAATGTGGCCTAACAACAAAAATAACAAGGGAGAGTAAAACTAGTTTCAGAATAAAAAAATGACTCTTAGAGAGAGAGAGAAATAAAACATCTTGAACAATGTCGGAACCTGAAAAGACGACAGAAGAGTGAACAGTCACAGTACCAAAAAAGAATCGTTCAATGTGGGAACATTTAAAGAAATAATACCTTATGATCAATAGCCAATAGTAATGAAGAAAGAAGCTGCACGGAAGGCATTGGCAAAATGTAAGGCCCAAGATATTGATGGAAAACCAGTTGACATATTTCAACAAACAGATGCAGACCTGTATATGTTCCCCAGCCTATGCCAAGAAATTTGGAAGACAGCTACCTAGTCAATTGACTGGGGGATATTCATAGTTGTTCCCATTTAAAATTCTTGAACAATATAATTAACATCATACTCAAATAATCTTGCTGAAGATTATTTAGAAAGGGATAGTACATCAACAGGGAGCTGCCAAAAATGCAAGGTGAATTGAATGAGGAATATCATTACTGATGTTACATGGATCTTTTTGGCTGAAAGCAGGAAATAGAAGGATGTTTATCTATATTTTATTAGCTTTTCAAAAGCATTTGACTGTATAGATCATAACAAGTTATGGTTAACATTGAGAAGAATGGGAATTCCAGAAACTTAATCATGTTCATGCAAAACCTTTACCTATACCAGGAGGTTGTTGAGTGAGTTGAGCAAGGGAACACTCTATGGCTTAACATTAGAAAAGGTGTGCATCAGGACTGTGTTCTTTTTTCCAAACCTATTCAGTTAGTATGCTGAGCAAAACATTTGAGAAACTGTACTCTGTGATAAACAATGCAACATCAAGTTTGGATGAAGATTAATCAACAACATTTATTGTGCAATTGACACAACTTTGCTTGTAGAAATTAAAGGGTACTTGAAGCTCCCTTCAAGAGGCAATTGAAGGGTGGGCAATCTCCTTCCATGTGATTACCTACCTCTGAAAACCCGCTGAAGGGTCAGTTATGAGTCGATTCTGCCTTGAAGGCACACAGCAACAACATTAGATCAAAAGGCAACATCATGATAGATGGAGATAGATGGAGAAAGATATGGAGATATCTTTCTGATATGAAAGATAGAAAAAGCATGGTTAAAGAATACACTCCTGACACACACCTTTCCTGTTTTTTTAAACCATGCAGTATTCCCTTGCTCTGTTTGGACAATAGTTTCTTGGTTTAGATATAGACTTCAAATAAGCATGGTTTAAAAAAATTAAAAGACACACAACAAAATGTTACAGTATACTTCAGAATAGCCACAAGAGAAACACTGATAACACAATTACAAAATGGGCAAAAGTCATGTAAAGAATTTTCTTAGAAGGAGACATTTGGATGATCAACAGACACATGAAGAAATTCTCAAACCAAAACCACAATGAGATACCATCTTACTCTAGTAGCAGTGACAAAATTTAACAGGACAGCAAGTAGTAAATGTTGAAAAGGATGTAGAGAGACTGGAACCTTCATATACCGTTGGGGGGATTGTGAAATGGTACAACCATTCTGGAAGGCAGTTTGACATTTCATCAAAAAGCTAAGTACGGAAATTCCATATGACCCAGCAATTCCACTGCTAGGAATATATCCCAACAGAAAGAGAACTTATATGCAAACTGATGTTCATAGCAATGTTATTCACAATAGCAAGAAAATGGACATAGTTAATATGTCCATCAATAAAGAAATGGATTGAGGAATTGCGGTACATTCACATGGTAGAATACTATGCAACACTCAGGAACAATAATTCTTAAAAATATTATGTAACACAGGAGGGGCTGGAGAGCATTATGCTGAGTGAACTAACTCAGTCTCATAAGAACAATAGTATATTAGACAATTACTACAAAAAGAGAAGGTAGCTAATAAGATATGTTCATAGGGAGAAGGAGAAGAGAGAGGCTGGGGATGGGGAGACAGGGAAAGCACGAGGGTACAGAATTTGGTGGGTGCAGGGAGTAGGTGAAGGAATTATGAAAGATCCAGTGGGAACATCCTGAAAATACAGGATTAAAAGTAGGTTTCTATCACCAATGATGTTAATTTTACAAAACATAATGTATGGGAATGATCATATCAAACATGATGTGAATGAAGAAAGGTGTGAATATGAATGTACATATGAATGAAACACAATGTATATGAATTTTGTATGCAAAGCAATATAAAATAAAAATAAATTTAAAAGAAAAATGTGCTAAATTGGGAAAAATCTGCTGTGAAGAACTTCAAAGTCCTAAAGATTAATGATGGTACTTTAAAGATGGTCTTTAGATTCAAGTCATGGTCTTTTCAATTACTTACTGCCGATCTGAAGTTGGACAATAATATAGATGACAGAAGAAGACTTGATGCCACTGAGTTGTGATATTGGAAAAGGAAATTGGATGTCCCAAGACATTCCCAAAGATCATACAAATCTGTTCTGGAAGAAGTAACCAGGGTGCTCCTAAGCAGAAAGGATGGGGAAACTGTATTGTACATACTCTAAGCATGGTGTCAGGATGGGTCAGTCCTTGGAAAAGGACTTAGTGATGGGAAAGGTGTAGAGTCAGAGAAAGGCTTCCACAAAGTAGATGGACACACTCAGTGTAAGCATATCAGAGGGTCAGGTATGGGTCAGTTCTGACTCCGTACACAACATCAGCTTTGGCAATTTTTTCAGCACACCTTGTCTTAATTATTAACCATCTCCTGGGGCAAACAGTAATCAGATTACTCACTATTTCCTGGAATACACAGACTTATTCAGGGAGGGTTAAATAGTTAGCAAAAAAGAATCTCTTTCATTTCAACATTGTAGCCTGTCACCAAGGGACCGAGAGGAAGCTTACACTGTTGAGAGTAACGTTCTGTACTAAAAAAAGACTTTTACTTACTACATATTTCTTGATTCTGAGGGTAGCCTATAGATTCTGATTCTGAGTTGCACCAATTCTTACTAAATCACTTATTATTAATATAACCAGTGCTTTCTGTGTAGTCATTGCGACAAGATTGGAGCCAGAAAAGTAGAAGCTGCCAGTGGTAGGAAGGCTGGTTTCAGAGTTGCTAAAAAGCTTGGAATGTGGAAGGATGTATAACCTACACTTCATATGGATGAACCATATGTTGATCTTCATGAGTATACCAGCATACCTCCAAGTTAGACAGCTTCTATCACTATCACTACACACACACACACACATATATGTGTGTGTGTGTGTATGTGTGTGTATATATATGTTGTTGTTGTTGTTATGTGCCGTCGAGTCGTTTCCGACTCATAGCAACCCTATGCACAACAGCCCTAAACCCTGCTCTATCCTGCGCCAACCGCACCGCCTCTGACACACCCATCCCGATGACCCCAGTCACCGTATCAATC
>NW_006399753.1:39918711-39921435 GCF_000299155.1 Elephantulus edwardii
CGTCTGGTGGATTCAAACTGTGTTCCTCTGGGATTGCAGTGCAGCTTCTTGCCACTAGGCTCTTTTTTTTTCAACCCTTAAATTCTTATTAGTAAACCATAACTTCAGAACTAGATGTGGCATTGGAAATCTAAACCAGAGGTTAGATTATGACTTTGGGGCCAAACCTGGCTGCCACCTGTTTTTATAAATAAGATTGTGTTAGGAGAGAAGCTTGTCCATTTTTCACATATTTTCTATGACTGCATTACACTATAAAGGCAGAGATGGGAAGCTGAGACAAAGCATATGGCATAGAAGTCTTAAGTGCTTACTATGTGGTTCTTTATCAAAATAATTTGCCAATCCTAATTTCACATAGGAAGCTCTAGTGGTCTAGTGTTAAGGAGCTGCACTGCCAACCCAATGGCGCGTGGGTAGAATCCATTAGCTAGCTGCTTCATGGAAGAAAGAGTATCATGCGATTAACAGCCTCTGAAAACCTGCTGGAGGGTTACCTATAGGTCAACTCCGACTTGAAGGTTTATAACAATAACATCACGTAAGTTTTAAGGACTCTTAAACCTAGGACTTGAGGAAAGTGTTGTTAATTCAATACCAAGTTTCTAAGGTGGCAAATATTCCCAAAATAAACTTGGATTGCACATATTTTCATGTATGCTAATGTATACAATTTGAATCAGAATGTTAATATTCCATCTTTAAAAAGGTTTGATATTCTGTTATGAGCCTAGGTTTCTGGTAAGAATATTCAAGTAGTGGGCCAAAACTTCCTGAATTGTTATGTCTCCTAAACTTTACTTGTTATTGTGCTAAATAAAGGGTAAAAGGACCTCAGATGCAAGCACAGTTTATGCTATTGTTGTTGTTGTTAGGGGCTACTGAGGCAGCTCCTGCTCAGAGTGACCGTATTCATTCTGTACAACAGAATGAAATCCTACCTAATCCTCTGCCATCAGCCTCCCAGTCTCTGCTGCATTTTTATAAAGACTTTTGATTAAGCCTTAAACAGGACAAATAGGATTATTCAGGATTCAATAAACGATCAGCATGTACTCTAGCACAGCCATGATGTTCCTTGTATGTGACTGGGAACTAAAAAAAAAAAAAAAACAAAAACACTAGACCCTGATAGGTGAAAAGGCCAATTGATCACTGGGGGAAAGATCATGATTGAAATACATATAAGGTTGCAAGTTAAGAAATGGCTCCAGATTGGTTCTGGGGTCTCTACATGGTAGCCAAGACATGACTCATGATCATCCCACTCTATGTCAGTTCCAGATTCCACTTTGAACTTAAATTACATTGGAAAGTCATGAATTATACATCTGAGCAACTTCTTTGGTCCTTTGTGGAAGCTTGAGGGAAAACTGCATCCCCTGGGTCTTCCTCTATTTGTTCAAATACAGACATATTGCTAATTTAATGGTCAGCAAGCACTGAGGAAGCAGCACAGAATTCAAATACCTTCTGAACTGAGCTCAAGATGTAGTATGGAGTCATGGCTCCCAAGACACTCTGCAGCCTTACACAAATCAGGTGCTTCAGAAGAAAAGTCTAAGACATTATCTATGAATAAAGGAAAATTATGTTCCTTATATCAAAAACTTGCTTATTTCCAGTACAACCACCACCACCACTATTGCGGGGAGTCAGAGGGTGAATAAAAAAAGAAAAGGAACATTCCAGATCAATTTATGACATTTCGTAGAATCCTTGGCAATCTCAGAAGAGTTTGAAAGAAGAGATAGGGAAATTATTTTAGATGTATTATAACAGGTAATTTACAATAAATGCATGCTAATAAAAAGATTTTAATATTAAAGGTTCCTGGTTGTTTCTTAATTAGTGCATTGTGAGTTTGGCTACTAACTTGAAGGTTAGCAGTTTGAATCTACCAGCTGCTTCATGGAAGAAAGATGGGAATTCATTGGAGAGTCACCATGAGTCAGAAACTGTTCCGCTGCAGTGGACTTAATTAGCCTAAACCTAATGGAAGGTTACCATGAAATGGGATAAATGTCACAGAAGCTAGTGGATTTAGTTTTTTAACCACCTGGAGTTCATATGTGACTCAAATAAGCACTTTGAAACTTTCGTACTTTTCATTCACCTGGAGGCTGACGCTTTTAGGAAGAAAGACCTACCTGATCATCTAGTCCAAACAAATCACTCATGAAAACCCTCAGGAAAGAGTTTAAGCTGACAAACATGGGGTCTTCAAAGGGTAGTAACTGCTTTTTTGCTTTGCTGTATTTATATATTCCAGAGTCATCAAAAGTCTTGGTCCTATCACATCAACCCCTTTGATGACATGACATGACACTGACACTGGACTTGGTAAGGTGTAAGAAGCCTAGGTTCAAACTCAGGGAAAGAAGCGCCAGATTCTAAGCTCTCCCTTTGTGAAGAATAACAACTTACAATGGATTTTTGCAAACATTGAACGAAATAATAGAGATGAGGAACTTGACTAACGCTCTGTGTATAATTCATACACGGAATAAAAAAGTAAACCTCAAAGGCTAATTGTATCATAAGACTAAAGTTATTTGATTTTTTTTTATTTTAAAATACTGGTTCAGTGCTGATTTACTTTTTTATTGTCTTTTTTTTTTATTAAATTTTATTAGTTTCAATGAACATTCACAGGGATTCTGGGCTTTCACTCCTTCATTGCTGCACCATTCTCTCCACCCTCCTCCCCAGTTTGTTCTTCTT
>NW_006399753.1:39924158-39929013 GCF_000299155.1 Elephantulus edwardii
ACACACACACACATAGTTTCTACTGTGTTGTTGTTGTGTGCTGTTGAGTTGAAGTTGGTTCACAGTTGACCTCCATCAGATTTTCAGAGGTAGTAGCATTAGAGGTGATTTTTCCATCCTTCTCCTGCAGAGCAGCTGGTAGATTTGAGCCTCATGTCTTTGGGATTGCATGTATCTTCTCACCACTAATCCACCAGAGTTCGCAATAATAAGCTGTATTGAACTTTATGATTTTCAAAAAACATTCACAAATATTATTTTTGTTTGATTTAATAAAATTAACGAATACATTAAGAATAGTAATAGCATTATCCTCACATTTTAAATTATTATTTTGAGTCATAGAGGAAACAAATCTTAGATAAAAGAAAGAATATATATGGTATTTCTTCATGTTACTAGGCATCACTGAGTCCATTTTAGCTCATTAGTGACCAATTCCATGTACAATGGATCTAAACCTGTCTGATCTTGTGCTGTGCTCGTGACCTAACCTGTGCTAAAGCCCGCTGTGTAGTTACTATGGGTAGTTATTGTGCCAATCTATTTCTTTGAGGGTTTCCTCTATGTAAAAAAAAGCAAGGGTTGAGGGTGGATGCCCATATCAGACTTATACCCTTTCCACAAACAGGAACTGTTCCCATCAACAGCATCAGCAACACAAAACCAAATCCCACGATGTCAGGTATGTCTCCCAAACTCCGATGCTTCTTTTTACTCATCTCTACACCAATCTTACTGCTTTACTGGGTCCAAAATCCTATATCTCATACATCACAAAGAACCACATTGGAGAAGTCAAAAGATTATACTCTGGATTAGTAGGAGAATACAGTCAGTACAGCTTCTAAAATGTGCTCACATGTACCTCAGCTGGAACCAGAGTTATAAAGCTCTCAGTTCTGCAAATTATGGCTCTCCTCTTGCTCCCTAGGCCTTCAACAAACTTGGGCAAAAGCTCTTAGGTCAAGTTCCATGGCATAGCATCCCAAGATCCTCTCCATCTCATGTCAGGTCTCTGGATTTCTGCTATGACAGTTATAGGCCCTAGTCTAGCACCACAAAAATCTCTGGTCCTGAAGGATAAGTTGCATTCTCTTGTTTATTCTTTTCTAGTGGTGAGGTTCCTCAAATTTTGCTGCTGGGTCCTCTCAGTTGAATGGTGAGACTAGTCAATCCTTTTGTGGACTTGTGAGACTAGCCAAATTCCCTGTGGATAGGTTCCCACTTAACCACATGGCAAAGTAAGTTAATGGATGTTGTTGTTGTTATCACCTGCAACTCATAGCAATCCCATGTACAACAGCCCTAAACCCTGCTCTATCCTGTGCCAATCTTATTGTCTCTGATACACTGAATCAATCCATCTCTTTGAAGGTCTTCCTCTCTTGTGCTGTCCCTCTACACTCCCAAGCATGACGTCCCTCTCCAAGGACTGATAGGGAAGATTTTTGAAAAACAAACTCATAACACCACACTCTCTTTGGCTGATTCGCTACTTATCCAAGTATATTCTGTTACAAGGACTGACTCCTCTCGATAATATGCCAAATAATATTCCACAGAAGTGAAACACAGGTTTATCATTATTCAAAGTAAAGATGAGAACATAAAGTATCAAGAAATAATCTTATTGGGTTAAAAGAAAAGTATGTATCCAGTAAGAATCATCCACATTACATGTGAGAATTTAAACAGAAAAGAAAAGCCACTTAGTGTTAAAAGCAAACCTTAAATGTTATTTTCTCCTGGCTTTGCTTTATTAGCTAGAAACACCTGGGTTGCGATTCTCCAGATTCTAGTAACAAGTTGTTCAATAATTCCAAAGGTCAACACAAAAGGACAAACATTAAATACTGAAGAGAAAGACCTGAAAATTAAGGAGATAGACAATATCTTCTGGGGGAAAAGAGCAACTGAGGAGAGGAAAATATCAACCGATTGGTTAAATAACTCTAACTAGATGAAGCTGATCCTGTTAAAGTTCACTGCTGCTATGAATATAATTCTTTCCAAATTAGCAATCAAATCTTTCACATAGTACAGGCTTTATCCATGACATATTTCTGTTTTCCAGGTTGTTGGTTAAACAGAGTGACACTAAGAAATAGAATGAATTGTATTATTTAGGAGCCCGTAATAAAAAAAAAATTACCCGTATTATTACTAAGTTTTCTGTGTCAGACATTACTTATTATTTGGAAAATCTGAATACTCTGAAAATCAGGAAATAAGCTTTTACTTAGTCTATATTTAATAATATATGATGACAAATTATGTTAAGTAAACCATAAAATGTCACAAGAACAAATAAATTTACCACTCTCATTAAAAGGTAGGTCAACTAGGAAAAAAACCAGAAATAAAGATACAGAAGAACTAAATTGTACAATTTACCGACTCGACCTCGTAGACCTATTCAGGGTATTTACCCAAATAAAACTTAATTTCCTTTCTTCTCAAGTGCACATATCACATTCTCCAGAATTGATCACTTATTGGGACTCAGAGGAAGCCTTAAAAAAGTAAAAAGCATTGCAATAATACAAAGAATCTTCTCAGACACAATACCACGAACTAGAAATTAACAAGAGGGTATTAGGATAACATATCACCCACTTGGAAGCTATATAACACTCTGTTTGATCATTATTGATTGCATAAAAAATAAAAAAGAAATAAAAATGCTTCTCAAAGCAAATAAAAATGAAAATCAACATATCAAAATCTCTGGGATACAGCTAAGGCAGTCCACAGGGGGCTGTTCATAGCAATGCCACACACATAAGAAAAGAAGCTTTAAGGAGCAAAATTAATGACTTATATCAGCACCTCCATCAAACAGAAAAAGAACAACAAGCGAAGTTCACAACTTCTAGAAAAAAAGGAAATCATATGGATAAGGGCTGATATCAATGAGATAGAAACAGAAACATGATCAAAGCGATCAACAATACCAGGGGCTGGTTTGTTTTTTTTCTAAATTATAAAACCATTGTCAAACTTAATGAAAGAAAGAAAAAGAGAGAGAGAGAAGACACAAATAACTCAAATTAGAAATTAAAGAGGTGACATCATAAGAAAACTAACTGAAATTAAATATTGGATTATATAACAATATATAATTAATTATATAATAATATATAATATTGGAATATTTTGGAAAGCTATACTCCAACAAAACTGAAAAATCTAGAAGAAATGGACAAATTCATTGACACTCACATTCTACCCAGATTGTCACAGATGTAGAACACTTAAACAGACTCATCACAAAAGATAATATTGAGTTGGTCATACAAAGAATCCTCAACAACAACAAAAAAATAAGTGCTGTGCCAGATGGATTAACAGTTAAATTTTATCAATCATTCAAAGAAGAACAAATACCAATTCTACTTATATTCTTTTGAAAGACAGAAAAGAAGAAACACTCTCAGAATCATTTCATGAAGCAAGTGTAACTCTATACAAAAGCCATAAAAAATTAAAAAAAAATTATAGGCCAATATATCTAATGAACATGGATGCAAAAATCCTTAACAAAATCCTGGCCAATGGAATTCAACAGTACATAAAAAAATAATTTGTCATGATCAAGTGATAGTCATAACAAGCATGCAAAAATGGTTCAACACAAGAAAAATAACATAATTCATCATTAACCAAAGACCATTGAGAAAGGCCAACACCCTTTCCTGGATTAATCAATCAACACTATAGGAATAGAGGGAATTTCCTTAACATAGTGAAAAGCATGTAGGCAAAGCCAAGGGCTAGCATCATTCTCGACTGAGAAGAGTAAAGGCATTTGTCTTGCAAACAGAGACCACATAAGTATGTCCACTATCACTACTCTTTTCAATATTGTATTGGAAGTACTTGTTAGGGTAATAATAAAAGAGAAGAAAATAAGAGGCAAACAAAGTGGCAAAAATCTGGTAAAACTGTCACTATTTGCAGATAATGATAGTGTACACAGAAAACCCCAACGATACAACAAAAAAAAAACAAACCCCAACCCTATTTGACCTAGCAGGCCAGCTAAGTAGAGTGGCAGGATACTAGGTCAGTATTGAAAAGTTAATTGGATATCTTTATGACAACAACAACAAAAAACCAAAAAACCCACAACACAGAAACGGAGACTAAGAAAATAATACCATTTACAATAGCCAACCGCAAGATAAAACACCTGCGAATAAATGTACCTACAGACATTAAACACCTTTATAAAGAAAACTATAAAACACTACAAGAAACAGTAAGGAATCCAATTAAATGGAAAAATACTCCCCGCTCATGGATAGAAAGAATGAACACTGAAAAATGACAATCCAAATGTTGTACATGTGGCCAAATGGCAAGAAGCAGAACTGCAATAAAAAATGACAATCCTACCAAGAGTAATCAACATGTTCAGTGCAGTCTCAATGCAAATATCAAACTCATAAAAAAAAAAAATAGAAAAAAGCAACTGGTGAGTTTGAAATGGAAAGAGACCTGAATAAGCAAAGCTCTTCTGAAGAAAAATAAAGTGGGAGGCATAATACTTTCAGATTTCAAAACCTAGTATATAGCTGTAGTAACCAAAATAGTGTGGTATTGGTACAATGTCAGATATAGAGACCAATGGAATAGAACGGGAATCCAGAAATAATCCATTAACCTATGAACAACTGGTATTTGAAAAGGAATCAAAACCTAGTAAATGGGGGAAACAAGCTCTTCAATAAATGGTGCTGGCAAAACTGGACATCTGCCTATAGAAAAGTGAAACAGGATCCACACTTCATGTTGTTGTTGTTGTTATGTGCCGTCAAGTCACCTGTGACGCATAGCGACCCTATGTACA
>NW_006399753.1:39930791-39938240 GCF_000299155.1 Elephantulus edwardii
AAAAAAAAAAAAAAAATAAAACCAACTCAAAGTGGATGAGAGACCAAGGAGTAAAAGCCAAAACTTATAAGAATCATAAGACACAAATGGAATGAAATTTAGAAGTTCTTCTAGGTCATGTAACTCTGACATGTCCACTTGCTGTACAGAGGTAACTTGTAGTTGCTGTGAAGCCGAACACTGTGACACTGATTAGTCAAATGCAAGACTGGTTACCCATGGTGGACAGTGTTTGGTGAAGCAACCCGATTAAAGAAGCTTGGAAGCAGGAGTGGCATTCACTTCCACAATAGTTTGCCTCTGGAAACCTTATGAACGTGGAGAAAGGATGAAAGTTGTGCAGGAGACGTCCAGAACTTTCGTTTATAGGTTCTCTATGAGTAGCCTGCGACTCAATGGCACTTAACAACAACAGTCAGATAGACAATATATTACAGAGAACTACCAGAAATACAAAGAGGTTTATTCCCAGGTATTAGAAGAGGTTGTGGCACTAAAAACATTTTGCCAACATCAGATGGAGCTTGGCAGAAACAAAGAGTACCAGAGAGATATTTATCTGTATTGCATTGACTATGCAAACTCATTTGACTGTGTGGATCACAGCAAACTGTGGCTAACCTTGAGGAACATGGGAAGCCCAGAACACTTGATTGTGTTTACATGAAATTTATACTTGGACACGGAAGCAATCTTCAGAAAAGAACAAGGAAACACCGTATAAATGAAAGATTGTATAAAGCACAATGTATTTGAATGAAATAAAATGTAAATGAACTATTGCATGAAAACAAAAAAGGGAAGGAGAGAGGGGCAGAAAAGGGGAACGGAGAGCTAATCACTGGGATGGTGCAGGCTGGTGGTTGCAGGAGGAGGTCGAGTGGGCAGACTTTCAGTGGGTTCTTGGGGAAACAGTATGATAATAGGTATGGATGAAGTATAGTGTGTAGAAAGTATTGTGATATGTAAAGATAAAGTGCAGTGTGTATGGATGGGTATATGTAAATTGATTTAAAAAAGAAGTAGAGGGGGAATAATGCACTGTGGGGTTAAAAGAGGACAGTGGATGAGGTAAGACATGTTCGTTCAACTGACAGAGTCTATCAGTCTGATAACGGAAAAACCTGCCAACTAGCTAACCATAGCTTGACAACAGGAAAACCTGCATGTGGATCAAAGCCCTTGCTAATAAGACTCTGAGATACATTAGGAACTTGTTCCTTGAAAAACCACTGGAGAAGATATTTGTTTTGAGATAATATTCTTAATGAAATGTTTGTACCCACTGTTAAAACGGATATCATTTTCTCCTGTTTGTGGTATTGTTTGAAGATCTTCCTTAAAAACTTGGCCTGTACTGAATAAAGTTTCTTAAGATTCTTGAAGTCTTAAGGCCCTTGTACCCAACTATTTTATATCTATCTTTAGTCTCTCTGATTCGCCGGTCTCAAACCTGTTGTAGAGTTGGATTTGACAATGCACCATATAAATGAGCACTGGATATTGTAGATTTGCTAAGTGTGTAATTCTGCCTTTGGGCAATACTGGATTTGAAGTACTAAAAGGGAAGATCTGGAGATAAGCTTTTTAAAAGTAGTATCTGGAGGGGGAAACAGTATGTGGTAGTGGGTGGATCTGAAGGGTTTTTGTATTCACGTTTGACTTATATTTTTATTATTTTATTATTATTATTAATTGTTATTATTTTGTGGGTAGCATCAAATCAGATCTGTCTGGTGCAGGAGGAGACTGTCCCTCCTCCAGCAGAGCATCTGATGGATTCGAACGCACTCCTCTAGGACTGAAGTGCAGCTTCCTGCCACTAGGCCACCAGAGTTTCCTCATGTTTGACATTTAATTGGAAATATTCTCATTCAAACGAAGAGCAAGCAGGAAGGGAGAAAGAAAAGGAAGACATTGTCTTTTAAAAGCTGGAATAAGTTGGATGGATTTTGAGGCAGAGTAAAGGTAGAAAAGCCATCAGAGCCCACTCCCAAGATTTGAGGTTGGGGTATACTCATACATAGTGATCACCTAGATCCACAAAGATGAAGTGGGATGAATATAACAAGACAGAAACAGGCTAAGTTTGGACATGTCTCTTCAGTGCTGCCCACCTATCATGCACAGATGTGTAGATGATCAGGAAATGGTTGTTGGCTTAAAGAGGAGGGAGTCATGGGGACCTCTAGCTTGTTGACTTTACTTGGCCTTATGTGGGGGCTAGATTGATTGAGAAGACCAACAAATCTAGAACATTGGGAGAAATGTGGGCTCTTGAGTTCACAGCTGTTGCTCACTTGAACTGAGCTACATATAGCTGGGGAAGGGTTGACCAGAACTCAACCAGATGAGCTCATGTTCACGTAGACTGCTCCAATCTGATGGTTTACTCTAGATTAGACTATGCTTGTGGATGCAGATGTTAACGTTTCTATGTTGAACAGAGGATCCTTCAGAAAAAGGGAACATGCTTGTGCCCTCACTATGCTGGTTTGATAGGGATGAGCAAATCAGAAATTGGCTATCTAAAGGGAGTATTAGGACATAAGACATTAAGTAGCTGGTTTACACACTTGCATTAAAATTGTTATAAGTAAGATGATTGTATGGGGGAACATCCCCTATAACATAAATGAATTAAATATAACGTATTATAACTATCTAAAATACAAAGTACAGCACGAAACACAATGTATATGGATGATAAATATGAATTTTAAAATGAAAAAATCTATATTCAAAGAAGTACATTCAGAATATACCCCTTAGAAATGAGGATGGCACAAATGTATATGAATTTTGCATGCAAACTAATGTAAAATTAAAAAAAAAGAAATGAGAATGGCTAGACTTCATTTCATATTGTTTGTACAAGGGATTAGTACCTGGATAAGAATAGTATGCTTGCTAAAGTAGAGAATCAGTTAAAAAGACGTTCCTCAAAAAGATAGATCAACATACTAACTGAAGCAATGGTCTTAAACATAGACATTGTGAGAATGACACAATACCAGGCAATATGTTATTCTGTTTTACCTATTTGATTATGTGTTACAACCAATTCTCTGAACAGCACTTAATAACAAATAATGTCTTAAATTCATCTATTAAATCTATCTTTTCATAATACCTATTAAATTTGTATACTGAGCAAACTATTTGAAAAGTTGGACTTTATGAAGTAAAGTGTAACATCAGTATTGGATGAAGACTCATGAACAGCCTGTATTATGCAAATGACACAACATTGTTTGTTCAAAGCAAGTGGATCTGAAGTGCTTGCTGCAGAATATCAATGACTATAGTCTTCGAAATGGATTGTATCTCAACATCAAGAGGATAAAAATCCTCACCACTGAACCAATAGACAACATTAAGTTAAATGGAGAAAAGATTGCAACTGTAAATGACTTCATCTTATTTAACACCCTTAGTATCAGCAGTCAGGAGAACAGGAGACATATTGCATTGAGAAAACTTACTGTCCGGGATCTCTCCAAAGTCCTGAATAGTAATGATGCTAGTTTAAGGACCAAAATATGGCTGAGCCAGGCCATGGTCTTTTCAATTACTTGCTATACTCCTGAGAGTGGGGCAATGAATAAGGATGAAAGAAGAAGAATTGGTGTCTTTGAGTTGTGGTGTTGGAGAAGAGTGTTGAATATCCCATGAACAGCCAAAATAACTAACAGATATGTTTTAGAGAAAGTTCAACCAGAGCACTCCTTAGAGTCAAGGATGGTCAAAGCTTCATCTTAGATTCTTTGGGCATGTTGTTAGGAGAGGCCTGTTCTTTGGAAAGAGATATACTACTTGCACAGGTGAAGGACCAGTGAAGGAGAAGATGACCCTCAAAGGGATAGATTGGCACAAGACTGCAGCAATATGTTTGAGATGATAATGAGGGCACAGCGTAGGACAGAGTTCAGATCTCTTGTTCCTGGAGTTTTTGTGAGTTATATTCAACTCCACAGCATGTAACAATAACAACACCATTAATTTATCCAATAAATAATTTATCACTGTTCCTAAAAGAGACAGATATCTGTGTTAGTGGTAATACAATTACAAACCAAGATAAGTTCTAATAAAGAACAAACAGTCTACTGCAATACCAAGCAGGAGAAAAAAGACTTTTGGCCAAGGGCAATGGAGGTGGATATGGAGAGAAAAGGGCAGGCTGAAGAATTATTTAGGAGTTCAAATAGTCAGTACTTTGTCAGTCTACAGCAGTTTAGGGAAAAGAAGTGTCAAACATAATGTGTTAGTTTCTGGCTTATGGAACTAAATGACATTTGGGTTGTGTTCACTGCTGCTTCTGAAAGGTCAAATATTGCTGTTTTTATAAGTTTAAGTATATAAACATAAGTCTATATAATGTTTTCTATGCTTTTATAGAATGTTTTCATTTTTTATATCTGCAGGGTACTGTTACCTAATATTGTTTGTTTTGTTTTCTAATATAAGATTATTGTTGTTGTTATGTGGTGTTGAGTCACTTGTGATTCATTACTTTTAAAAAAGCCACCAAAACAATAAAAAAAACAAAGCCAAAAAAACAAACCACAAAAACAAAACAAAACAAAACCCCAACAAACAAAACTTTGTACTTTCCTAGAAGAAAGGCAAATCACAGTTGAGGAAATGCTGTCACTTGCAAAATAAATTCATTTTGGGGATGAGATGAAAGTCTTTTAAATTTTTTATTAATTTATCTGGAAAAAAAAGGTCACAGTCAATACAGGTAGTAGTTTGAAGAGCATTACTAAGAAGATGACAAGAATCATTACAGAACGATCTTAACTACTGGTTGCACAGTAGATAGAGCATTCAGAAGATAACCAAAATGTTGGGAGTTCAAACTTACCAGTTACTCTATGGGAGACAGATATAATATTTTGAATCTTAAAAGAATTTTGGAAACAAGATCCTTGTTTACAGTCTTGGAAACCCTATGAAGCAATTTACTCTGTCCTATAAAGTCACTATGAATTTAAATAAGCTCAGTGAATGTGGCTTTGATGTTTACTTCTACCTTTATAGATTTATATGTTGAGAATACTTTTAGAAAAGATTATTTTCATAAGTTTATTTTATTAGGTAATTGTTCTATTCATAGTTAATGAATCAGTTGAACAAATAGAAAATGTTTCCAAATATTGCTGCAAGGATAAATTTGATGTGGTTTTCAGAACACATCAGATATACTAATATTCTGTCTTCTACCAAGGAGAAAATGTTAATGGTAGATTCCAAGACAATTATTTTTCTACATTAATTCATCTAAGCCTTTTAAAAATATTTTTATTTTTATTCTTTATTGCAGTAAGAACAGGGGAAACCTATCAGTTAATTTCTCTTACTTTTTATTAATCTATAGACTTTGATCTAACACTTGCCATGGAAGCTTTTGGATCTGGTTTCATAGATTGATTCCATTTCCTCAATCAATACAATTTATTGATGTAACTTAAAAAGCTAACTAAAGAGTAAGCCTCCAAGGAGGAAAATTGGAAATCAATTAGCAAATGTTGCCACATCTTGTAACATAACTTTCTGTAAGGCTAACCCTGGAGGGCTATGTGTTCCTTAGATCACTATACTTGTAAGAGAGAGTAAAGATCAGTGAAATCAATTACGTGATCTAGAAATGGTTTTAATTAGGAGATCAATAACTATGAATGCCATTTTATTAAAGTTATTAAGGCATAAGAAATCAAAGAGAGAATTACAGATGAATGGCCAGTTAATAAAAGAGTAGGCCCTAAGGAGAGTGAATCAAGGGTTTGAAAAAAAAATAGAACAAGGTTTATCTTCCACTTTGGTCTTTAACTAAAAATGGCCTGGGGAAGGCATTTAGCCTTCAAAGTAAAATACTTGCCATCATCTATCTGAATTTGTAAGAATCATCGAGTTTAGAAGAAAAGCATGCCTTAGACAAGTATTAGGTATTGTTACTGTTAGAAATCTAAGGATGAAGAATGGGCTGCTGAACACTTTTCAGCTCACAAGACAGGTTGTCTATTCAATGTTCAAACTAATCAAGATCTGTGCATAACCATGACCTGGTGGTCTACTTTTAGGAAGATCACAGCCAAGAAACCACTATGGAGCAGTTCTACACTGTCATGTTCAGAATGTGATGAGTTAAAAATTGACTTGATGGCATCTAACAGCAACAACCTAACAATGACAATATTGGGGATTATAATAATTACTAACAGAGTTCCTATAACTGTGAGGAAGATGAACAGAGTGAATTCAGATCATCTTACCAACCATGGAATTCTATATGTGGGAATAGCAAGGTTGTCCATGAAAAAGGTAAATTTAACATACTCCTTTTTTTTTTTAAATGGGGTATATAACAGCCATCAAAACATTTTTATCTGTGGTTATTAAATTCACAATGATTTGCTCAAAAGATGATGAATGAGGATACATCTGTATTCTGTTGAGGATGTTGTAGAGAATGCACCAATCATAAATCAATAGCTTTTTTTTACCTTTATATTATCAGTGATGGAATATTCTAATGAAAGACATAGTATAAAGGAGTAACCACTTGCATTTTGGGCTCTGTTGACATAGTCTGTAGAGAGTTGTGTTGTCAACTCAAAGGCTATCATCATTCCCTGGCAGTTTATATCTACCAGCAATATCATTGGAGAAAAGATGGACAGCCTCCTTTTTTTTGTTTTTGTTTTGTTTACAGCCTTGAATACTAGATTGAGAACTATTGTGAATAAGAACCAACCCAGAGGTAATAATCTTGAATTTGAGTTAGACTTTATATTTTGAAGTTTGACATTCTTTAGCGACATTAAGTACTTGTTTTCCAAATTCGTTTCCTTATCCATAATGTACTTTGCCGTGTGGATGGGTGGGAATATGTGAATACTATGTGTTAAGCTTATCTACAAGGGCATTGGCTAGTCTTGCCATTTAATGGAGTAGTTCCAGTAGCAGAATTGGAAAATCTTCCCCATCAGCAAAAGAATAAAGAGCATTAAGTGTGTCTTTTAGAGTCAGAGATTCTTTGTGTCAACAAGACTAGGTCTTATAGGAGCAACAGCCATAACAGCCACGATGGAGTACCAGAGACCTGACATGAGATGGGACCTTGGGATTGCTTCACCAGAGCTAAGAACCAGAGCTAATAGTCTTTCCCCAAGTTTGTTGGACAACTGGGAGGTGGAGAGGGGGAGAAGAGCTTGATAGGACTGAGAATATTTTTAACACTGGCCTAAACCATGAGACCCAAGGCTGAGGTGCCTGCAAGCACATTTCTGAAAATGTCCAGACTGTATTCTGGACTTATTGTTGGTGATTGCCACTGAGTTGAGCATAGACTCACAGAGACCCTGTGAACAAAAGGCCCAAAGCCTTTCTATAACTATCGACATTTATCAAAGTTCATAGAGTTTCCAGAGGCATGTGGTTTAG
>NW_006399753.1:39939116-39944643 GCF_000299155.1 Elephantulus edwardii
GGACCTCTCAAGAGTAATGAAGAGCAACAATGTCAGGCTGGAGACTAGGGTGCGCTTGATCCGGACTATAGTCTTCACAATTACGTGCTCTGCATCAGAAAGTTGGACAGTGACTAGGGAAGATAGAGAATTGATGCCTTTGAGTGTGGTTCTGGAGAAGAGTGTTGAATATACCATGGACTGCTAGGAAAACAAACAGGTTTGTCCTGGAGAGGGTGAAGCGTGAATGCTCCATGGAGTCAAGGATTCTGAAGTTTCCTCTGACATACTTTGGGAATGTTGCAAGGAGGGACTGGTCTTTGGAGAGGGACATCATGTTTGGGAGAGTGGATGGATAGCGCAGGAGAGGAAGACCCTCGATGAGATGGATCAATTCTGTGATTGGGGTGGTGGGAATGAGTGTGTCGGAGACGGTAATGTTGGCACAGGTAGAACGGCATTTAGGGCTCTTGTACATAGGGTCACTATGTGTCACCAGTGACTTGATGGCACATAACAACAACCACCTGTACTGTAATGTAAAGTCATAACCAATAGCTGACATCTCATTAGCTTCCCAAGTTGTAAAGCATAGGGGATTAGATTGTTCGTCTTTCTCCTGCAGAGCCTCTAGTGGAATCAAAATTGCTAGAGACGCTTGGCCTTTGACTAATAGTGCAGCTTGTCAAAGAAAATCTCACCAGAGCTCTCTTTATTTTATTAGTTAAGCTAAACTACCGTTTGATTTTAAGAAGTCTTCAGGGGATATTTTGTTTTATTTTAAGGTTTAAAGATAATCTCAAAAGTTCTAGGGGTTTGTCCAACTTATAGAAGTCATGAGAATTTAAAATTCTGTTGTGTGTTGCCCCCTTTTGATCAGGATTCTTCAGTGGAATATTTTCTCAAAATATTTTATCATGAGAATTGAGCATCTTTTAGTTCTTCCAGTCTCATGGTAATGGAGGCTTTTGTTTATGGAGGCAATTAACCACACATTCTCTATCTTTCTCCTCTTTCTGGTTATCCTTCCTCTCTCCCAGGAGAATAGAAACAAACTGTTGTGCTTTGAATGGACACATAAAAACTTTTAAGGCCACTTGTGATTGTTGGTATTGATATGTCCCACAGTGTATGGCCCTATGAACAACAGATCTGAACCCTGTCCCATCCATCCTGTGCCATCTTCACACTTCCTGACACATTAAAGCCGATTGTGAAAGTCACCATGTCAATCCATCTAGGGTCTTCTTCACCTTTGATGATCCTCTACCTTTCAAAGCATCATATCCCTCTCTAAGAAAAACCTCCTCCTAGCAACCTGCCTGAAGTACGTGTGACAAAACCTCATCATTTTTGCCTCTAAAGATCACTCTGTATGCACCCTCTCCAAGATGTATTTGTTTGTTCTTTTGGTAGTCCTTGCAATGTTCAGTGCTCTTCTCCAAAACCACAGCTCAAAGACACTAATTCTTCTTATGTAATCTTTATTCACTGTCCAACTCTCAGATACATAGTAAGTGATCGGAAAGGCTATGGCCTGAAACAGGCGCATCTCAGTCCTCAATCTGACATCATTACTCCTCAATAATTTGGAGAGTTCCCTAACTGCAGACTTTATCAGTACAATACGTATTCTGATTTCCTGACTGCTGGTACCAAGGATGTTGATTGTGGATCCAAGTAAGATGAAATTATTGACAGTTTCAATCTTTTCTTCATCCATCTGGATGTTGCCTATTAGTCCAGTGCTAAGAATCTTTATTTTCTTGACATTGAGATGCACTCTATATTGAAGACAGTATCGTTGATTTTCTGCAACAATTGCTTCAAATCCCCCTCACTTTCAGCAAGCAAGGTTGTCTAATCTGTATAATGTAGGGTATTATTTTTTCTTATTCAGATAAATTTTATTTTTCATTCTAGGCAAAAATTCTTTTTTTTAAAAAAAATCTAGTAGTTTATTTACAAAATTCGAATACGGAGTTTTAAAGAACAAATTCTTTCAATTTCCCTCACCCCTAACCCCAAATCCTAATTTGGAAGGGACTGGAGAACATAATGCTGAGTGAATTAACTCAGTTCCACAAGGATAAATATTGTATAAAACCATTACGGTAGAATGAGTATAAAGATCCAGGAGTGGTGGGAGAGGTTGGAAGCAGAGGTATAATGTAGGTTATTGATGAGTCTCCCTCTGATTGTGATGCTACATTCCTCTTCAGAGTTCAGCTTCTTGAATAATTTGCTCAGTATACAGATTGAATAGGTAAGGCGAAAGAATACAGCCCTGATACACTCCTTTCTCAAGTTTAAACCATACAATGTTCACTTGCTCTGTCACACTACAGCCTCCTGGTCTAGGTATAGGTTTCACATGAGCACAATTAAGTGATCTGAGATTCCCATATTAGCCATAACTTGTTATGATCCACACAGTCAAACAACTTGCATAGTCATTAAAGCACAAATAGGCATTTTTCTGGTACTTTTTACTTTCAGACAGGATCCATCTGACATCCGCAATGATATCCCTGGTGCCACAGCCTCTTCTAAGTCTTGCTTGAACTTCTACAGTTCCCTATGTATTTGTTGTTCTAGCCATTTTTAAATGAGCCTCAGCAATGTTTTGCTTGCATGTGATATTAATGGCATTGTTCAGTAGTTTCCACATTCTGTTAGATATTCTTTCTTGGGAATAGAAACAAATACTGACCTTTTTCAATCTGTTGGCCAGACAACTATTCTCCAAATTTTCTGTCATAAGATGGTGAGTGCTTCCAGGGCTGCATATGTTAATTGAAACAAATTAATTGGCATCCCATCAATTCTTGTAACCTTATTTTTTGCCAATGCCTTCAGTGCAGGTTCCACTTCATCCTTCATTACCATTGG
Organism: Elephantulus edwardii; assembly: GCF_000299155.1. Taxonomy (NCBI): domain Eukaryota; kingdom Metazoa; phylum Chordata; class Mammalia; order Macroscelidea; family Macroscelididae; genus Elephantulus; species Elephantulus edwardii. The sequence continues at coordinate 39,941,988 of NW_006399753.1, forward strand.
CTCCTGATGATATGGTAAGTCCTGAAATTTTTTAATGTCAGATAGTTCTTTTTGGTACAGTGATTCGTGTATTCCTTCCATCTTCTTATGATCCTTTTGTGATCATTCAATATATTGCCCAGAGCATCTTTCAATATTGTGACTCAAGGCTTAAATTTGTTTTTCAGATCTTTCACTTTGAGGAATGCAGAGTGAGTTCTGTTCTTTCCTTTTTATACTCCAATTCTAGCACCCTGCACATTTCATTCTAATACTTTGCTTTGTCTTCTCAAGCTGCTCTTCGAAATCTTCTCTTCACAAAACTATGAGATATCATCTCACCCCAGTAACAATAGCAAAATTCAACAGAATAGCAAACAACACATGCTGGCGAGGTATTGGAACCCTTATTCACTGCTGGTAGGAGTGAAAATGGTGTGATCACGCTGGAAAGCAGAATGGTTGGAAATAGTTGAAAATAGAAATATCATTTGACTCATCAATTCCACTACTGGGAATATACCCTAAAGAAATCAGAACTGCCACCCAAGCAGATATATACACACCTACATTTATTGCTGTGTTGTTCACAATAGCAGAGTTGGAAACAACTCAAGTGCCCATCAACAAACGAATGGATAGAGAAGCTGTGGTATTTTACACAATGGAATACTATGCAGCACTACAAAACAATAAATTAATGAAATGTTATACAAAATGGGTGACCCTGGAGGACATTATCCTGAGTGAAATATCTCAGACACAAAAGGACAAATATTGCATAATGCCACTGTTATAAAGAGGACTGACATTGCAGTTGGGGGAAACTAAGAAAAGAGGGGATGAATAATGTAACACTACTTTGAAATGGAGGAGGAAAAGAACTACTGAAAAGAAATATATAATTAGGTATTATTTGCATGACAACAGTTCAAAACAAAAGCTGCATAGTAAAATGGGCTGGGGGCTGGGGGAGGGGGAAATTGTACAACAATGAAAGAAGTCTTTTTTCAAAGAGAAAAGTGAACTGGGGGGGACAAGGAGGAAAATGTACAGCAATGAATGAATGGAAATCCCAGTTCTCTATAAACTGTCATTAAAAACTCAATTTTTTTTAAAAGAAAGAAATCTTCTGTTCAGCTTTGATTTTGGCATGTTTTCCTTTGATTTGCCTCCCTGATGCTCCAGTGTAATTCTGTGAGTCCCTTCTGACATCCATTTAGGATTTTCTCTTTCTCCTCTGTATTGTAATGTCCTTTTGCTTTTCCATAGTTCATTTAGTCTTTGATCACTAGTGTTCAATGCTTCAAACTTATTCTTAAGACTGTAGGCACTCCAATTTGAACTAGGGATGTAAAATAGAAGCACTAAACATGTTATTAGAAAAAATTACTTGGATATACTAGGAAACTATGACCCTAAGCATAAAAAAATAAATAATCAAACGTTTGTCCATAAGCAGCATCGGTAGCGACATTTTCCTATCATTGCAAATGTGTCTATCACATAGTTTTTACTAATTTAAAGTTTTACTGATGTACAACTTATTGATGGCAATCATAGTAACTGGTTATACAACTTTACACTAATCAAAGAGATTATTCCATCTACATTACTATCCCTTTTAAATATGTTGTTGTTATTGTTGTCTACCACTGACCCAGAAATATCCATGGTTGACTCTCCAGCGGGCTTTCAGAGGCAGTTAATTACATGGGAGGAGATTGTTCATCCTTCTCCCATGGAGCAGCTGGTGGCCTCAAACCATGTGCATTTGAATTTGCAGTACAGCTGCTTGTCACTAAGCTAACAGAGCTCCCATAAGATTTGTATATTCATAGGTATATGTTACATGTTTCAGAATATTAGCATCAAAGTCATACTTCAGGCTTGGGAAAAAATATGGCAATGTAATTGATTATTTTTAAATAAAATACCTCTGTAGTTATTTCTAACAAAAACATCTTTATAGATCTAGCATACATGTTTCAAAATATGTACTATATAGTTCTATGCTAATTTAGTTTTGAACATTTGAAAGTGTTGTGGTTAGAGCTGTTGTTATTACTCAATTACAATGACTCTTCAATTCACATGGTTTCAACGGCATGTTCTATAAATATAGAATTTTTTTGCTGTCAGTACTTTTATGGTTACTGATCTTGTCACGAATCCTGTTGTTTTATATTAATTACAATGGTAATTAGCACTTGTGAACTTATGTTAATAATGGTTTTGAGATGTAAGTAGTATATTTTTTTGATTTTTTTGTTTTGTTTTTGTTTTTTCTTCAGTAGTATTTTTTTGAAAAATATTTTCAATTTTATTTGGGAGTCCTGTTTTTAAGAATTTTGTTTGCTTATAGTTTTTGCTTCAATTTAAAACCAATAAAATTTATTATGGTAAATATTCAGTTATTTTTACAGATTATAGTTCAGAAGATGCAGAAATTGAATTTCAAATGTTTCATCATGGGTATTTCAAACTCAAATAATGACTGTAGTCTTTTCATTTCAATTAGAATACAGTACAGGCACATACCACATGAGTTAAGTAGTAATTTAACAAAAAGAAGGAGAAACATTTTCAAAGGCTTTGGCCCAGTTACTAATAGGGAGGAATGATGTATGCTGCCTTGAAACAGATGAGGGAGAGAACTGTTTAAAAGGGATATATG
>NW_006399753.1:39944913-39949880 GCF_000299155.1 Elephantulus edwardii
TTAGATCTAAGCAATTATAACTATATTTAAATCAAACTATTCTATAATTAAAATTTATAGTAAACCTTGGTAAGAATTCTGTATGTTCTGGTATAAGAGGAGTATGTAACACTACAAGTTACCACACTGGATGACACCTATCCTAATAATGCCATTGAATGAAAGAAGAAAATGTGGCCAAGCTGTAGAATTTGGCATTTACACATTACAGAAATAAGTATCTTTTACAATTGTCACAGTGCTGTTCTTGTTGTGTACTAGAGTCAAAACCAAACTTAGCTGGCCCTCCAAGCAGGTTTTCAGAGGCAATAAACTGCATGGTAGGTAATTGCCCATCTTTTTTTTACAGAGCAGCTGATGGATTCTAACCATACACCTTTGCATTGGCTACACAATTCCTTACAATTCAGCCACCAGCGCTCCCTATCGCCACACTAGTCTCCTCTAAACTTCTCTATAGGAAAACTTTGTGTACTGTTTTTTGGAAGCTTAAGTAGACTATCCAAATGTAGTAGATACTAGTTCTAAGGGAAATTGATAAGTGACTTTTTGTGTAATTTCTTAACTTCTCAATCCTGGCACTTACTACAAGAATTGCATTGTGGCAAAAAGATTGTTCTAAAGTAATGCTTTATAAATAAAGTAGAAGTAAAAATCTAGGTTCCAAATGAGCAGGCAACATTCTCTCTGCTTATCTGCTTAGGAAGACATTACAATTTTGGGATAACACAAAACTGGCTCAGTGTTGATTTACTCAGAAAAATGATCTATATATTTTCAAGATCGTCACATAACACCACTAGAAAGTCCAGATAAAATCAATAAATGATAAAGTAAGTAGATAAAGCAAATTGATTTCCTTTAACTTGCTTAATTTCAGAAGAAGAAGAAAATTCTACCACATATTTAGTGAAACTGGTGTGGTCACAAAGAAAATGTAAGAATAATGAGAAAATAGTCAATCAGAAGTGTAATATGTACTATATGAAACAGAGCTGATTATTTAAACTTTGAGAATATGATTAATGTTTTCATTTTTACTTTAAAAGTATGATTAATAGTGTCCAATAAATACTTTTCTTTCTAAAATGTGACTTTCACTCATTAACTACCTTAAAATTACAGAACTGTATTTCTCTTGTCAAAGTCTGCAATGCTTTATAAATTTCATATTATGTTTTGAATGCTAACAATAACTACATCAAGAATCATTATGCAACTAATCACTCTCAGAAAAGATATTAGTCGGAGAAAAGAGTTTCATTCTGGGTGTACTGTCTATATTCTGTCTCCTGCGTTTATTTTGGCAACCAAAGTTCCAACAATGCATAAGCATTTTTGTGGCAGCAAGGTGACATGTTGGCATCGTTCATGGCACTGAATCTAGTTAGTGTTGTAGCAGGTGCTCCAGAAGCATCCACCTTTCAGATAATGAGCTCAACATAAGAAATTAAGTGAGCGCCTGCAGAAGACAGAAACCTGGATGAAGTTGCTGGTAAAGGCAATTTAGATGGTGAGATCTATTAGTGTACATTATAGATGGTGGTGAGAAAACTCTCCTTTGATCAGGCCCATTTGTTATTCATTCAGAAAACATTTAATGGGCTTCCATCAAGTATCAGAGTCTGCAAGAGCTGCCAAGAGTTTGCATAAAAAGGCAATATCATGTCCTATCTCTGAGGAAGTCAAGTTCCACTGCAATATTTAGACTTGGAAACATCAAGAAATGTGAGAAAAGGTTAGTTTTACCATTTAAAAATTTAAAATAGAGGTTATCAGTTGGATTTTGTCAAGTCTTTAAGTGAAAATTCTTTCCTTCTAATTGTCCAGGACACTCTCAACAAGACAAGTAGCCTGCTGAATACAAAATCATCTCACTAAGTGTGCAAAATCCAATGCATACCTAACATATTTGTTAGGGGCACATATTTGATAGTTCTCTCACTCACTCACTCTATCTATCTTATATATAATATATAATAAAATACTGCAATGTAATAAATGTTAAATTTGAGATTTTATAATCTTTATTGCTTTTTAAACCAGAGATTCAACTATATTTACTGCTTATTAATATTGAAAAACATATCCCTATCAAGGTCTTCAGTTTATTTTTTTTAAAGTGTGTATTACTGTAAAATGATAAAATGATTAAACACTAAAGTCTATGTCTATAGACAGAAAGCAGACAAGATGCAGAAATTTCTGTTTATGTGAAGTTTGACTAATGTTAAATAGTCAAACATGTACTTAGGGTATTGCTAAAGAATTTTTAGTTTTATTTTTATTGTGAATTGTGTGAAAGTTTACAGAGTCAATTTCTTTTCCATTCAACAATTTAGGCTCATTTAGGGTGAAAGCTAACCAAGCAAATTGGCTTTTCATTTAAATATTAAGACACAATTTTTTTTCAAGGGGTTGATTGCTACAACAATTAATTCTTCATTTTGTTTCATTTTACTTCCTTCTCTCTCTAGCTGAAGTAGGCACTGTGCTGAAAAAATAATAGGAATGACTATTGATATGATACTAAGGGAAACAGTGGGCACAGTGTGTCAAAACATGTTAAAAAAAAACAAACATGTGGTATCAATAGCAGGCACAGCTGGTATTAGCAAATTGGACTTATGGCATGTCCAAGGGCACCAGTCAGTGACGGCAATGAGGAGGCTCACTGGGAGGAACCAGAGAGATGCAGAGCATCAGTAGTAAAGGAAGCCCACGAGAAGTTTACTGGGTCTGGTCTTTGTAACTATGTCGTCTAGGAAAGGTTAATGAAGGGAGATAATTGGAGAAAAAAAGTAGAAATTATTTTCTAAAATAAATCTAAGATTGGTTAATATATTTACATTTAGTGAAGCAAAGTCTGTTTGTTTTCAATTTTTTTATACCTTTTGATGCTATGTGTTTCATGCCTCCATCCTAAAATCTAACTTAAGTCATCAACCACGTTACATGAGATGTAAAATCGATAATCTGTGTTTTGTCCCTATGACTAACATATAGTTAATACATTTTCTGAGATTGAAATACAATATAGGTGAGCAAGTGTCTTTGCCATATATACAAGACAAAATCTGAATTGGAAATGAAAATGATTTTTAGTAGTATAAACAAAGAACACTGAAAATGTCTATTTCTCTTTCTACTTTTCATTAATCTTTTTGACAAATGTTTATCGATCTGCTTCTGCAAATTATATGCTAGTTGCTGGGATACACAATAGGTAAAAAAAAAATTCCTGAATTCCTAGAGTCATCTTAATTTTAATTGTTGTTGTTACTTTTTGTACCATCAAGTTGAAACCAAGTCATAGTCGACAAGCAAGGGGCTTCCAGAGGCAATTCATTATATGGGAGGAGATTGTCCCTTTTTCCCTCATGGAGCAGCTGGTTAATTCAAATCATGTGGCTTTGTAACAGCAATGCAATTCCTTACTAAACATCTTATTGGTAATTGGAGATACAAAAATAAAAGCCGAGAGAGGAACAGTTGATTCTGCCTAAGATGAGTGGAGAAGCTTTCATACATAATAGCTTTTAATTAGGTTTTGAAATAGTTTGTCAGGTAAAGAAAAGAGCAAAATTATTCCATATAGAAGGGAAAAAAATGGATTTGGGAATTTCCAACAAACTGTCTGAAGTAGGAGTCATAGAAAATGTGGTAGAAATAGAAGTTCCTGCAGTTAGCTGGAGATGGTATGTTGAAGGTCTTTCTGACCATACCATTGAGTCATAATTTCAAATAAGCAAAGATTAGCCTAGAGACTTTTAAGCAAAGGGTTAGTATGATGTTTTAAAAGATAACTGACTCAAGCTAGAGAGTGATTTGAGAATGAAGGTAGGGATATTTCAAGTTCAAGGCAGATAATCTTTCACATTTATGCCTTTCCACAGAGAAATTTTGCAACATGAAGATACATATATTAACCACCCTCAAAAAATATGTGGAATCCCAGGGCTGTTGAGGCAAAAATAGTTCTGATAGCACAGTGGCAAATCACAATTAATATTTCTAAACCTAGTCTGATACCTGTTTATGTAAATAAAGGTGTATTGGTGCATTTCATTTTCCATTATATCTCCTAAAATATTTTGCTTCTAAATACTATTTTTTTTCCTTTGGATTTGAGGATTGGAAAATATGTAACTTTAAAAAAATTCTAATTGGAGTTTTGAAAGATGATGAATTCTTTAAAGAGTAGGTGCAATCCAATGGGAAACTTCATGCTTTCTATATATTATACATAATTCTTTCACATAAATACACACACAGCAAATTCTATCAGGAAAGGAAAATAACAATTTATTGAAGGAAATAAAATTCATTTTTATGGTGGAAACCTATGTCCACTCAGTATCTAGTTAACACATTTCTCCAAAATGAACAACCTAGTTAGTACATTTATATTGAGGGTATTTATCTTTTATCAATATTTATTATAAGGTGTATACTTATAGAATATACAGTGGCCATTCAGAGAGTAGATATAAGTTAACCAATAGGTTAGAGACCTATAACAAAAGTTAAGAGAGGTTATTAAAATCATTCCACATAGGGGATGGCAAAGTGCCAAATAATTTAGGTTTTGTGCATCACAATGTTGCTGGGGAAAGTATTGACTCTCATTTTATGTAAAGGAATACATAGTCAACACTTGAATGAGTAGGTATTACTATGTTACAGTAACATTGAACAGATAATTTCATTTGATTTTTCAAAGTATCTCCAAAATATTTCTTCTTCCAGTCCTTAACAATCCATTGAAAATGCCGAAACTATTCTTAGGCTGCTTATAAATAAGCAGTAGACCATCATTTGTTTTCCTTCATCAAGATATTACATTTCAGAATTTTACCTTGTCAGTGCTTTGAACTTGAAATGAATTTGGGGTTCTATTATTTAAATTCAGAGGTTAAATTAAACCAAATCCGAGGCAACCAAAATATGACTTTGAGTCTATCCCA
>NW_006399753.1:39951759-39952763 GCF_000299155.1 Elephantulus edwardii
AACAACAACAACAACAACAATTCTCTCTTCTTCTTTATTCCACTTGCATTGTTTCTAGAGAATTCTCAGGAAAGCATATTTTATCCACATCAGTCTGAACACATACAGTCAGTAGGAATACTTTTTTATACCTTTTCTTCCTTTTTTTGTATGTAATAAGCGCACATTCCAAAACCAAGCAAAAATTACATGTGTTATACTGTCTGATTTACCAGGTATTTTAAAAAGAATTTATTTTCTTCTCTCTATTAATCAGTATTTCATTTCATAATAACAGTCCTAGAGAGGAAAAAGTGAATTTGATTGTTAAGGTAAAAATTTGTAAAATGAGACAAGGATAGGGTGGCTGAAAAAATGTTAGGGTAGGTACCAACCAGAAAAAGAAGTAAAAAACTCATGTTAAAGGTACAAATCAAACACAGTAGCTAAAACCAGACTATCTTTAAAGCAATGTCCTGTGAACAATGACATAAAGAACAATGGACCAGAGTAAAATCACTCACCAAACTTTTAACTTCCTGAAACATCATTACATTGACCTAGACTTAAGCTCTGCAGGAACCTCAAATGAGGAAGCATACCCCCCTCCTCCGCCTACCTCCCCACTCCCTGGCAAGGCATTTCTCTGAAATTTATTTAAATCCTTCATAGCTGGTTCTTCCATACCCTTTCTTTCATTGGAGGATGACACATTCTTCCCTCTGGAAGGTTTTATGTTTTGTTTTGTTTTATAAAACTGCCCTTTCATTAACCTTCAGCCCCATTTCCTTGTTTTCCTCTTATCAATTCCATTTCCAGTTGCTTTAACAAGAGCTTGATCCCTGCCAGGATTATATAGAGCAAGACAAACAATGGCTCTTAAAGAGCCAACACTGAAAAATTTCACAAAGTATCATACAAACAAGAGTCAATAGTAATAGAATATGAGGTTCAAGCTGCAATGAAGGCATTGGCAAAAAATAAGGCCCCAGGAATTGCTTGGATACCAATTGGTATGTTTCAAC
>NW_006399753.1:39955468-39958426 GCF_000299155.1 Elephantulus edwardii
AGAACTATCAGAAGTCCAAGCAGGTTTAGAAGAAGGCATAGAACCAGGGATATCATTGCTGATGTAAAATGGATCCTGGCTGAAAGCAGAGAATACTAGAACATCTATCTGTGTTTTATGCAAAGGCATTTGACTGTGTGGATCATAGCAAATTATGGCTAACACTGAGAAGAACGGGAATTCTAGAACACTTAATTGTGCTTATGCAAAATTTATACTTACATCAAAAAGCTGTTGTCAGAACAGAAGTAGGCTTTGAAATCAGGAAGGGTCTGCATCAAGCATGTATCTTTTCTACATATTCAAACTGTATGCTGAGCAAATAATATGTGAAACTGGATTCTATGAAGAGGAATGTGTCATCAGGATCAGAGGAAGGATCATAAAAATCCTGCATTATGCAGAAGACACAACCTTGCTTGCTGACAGTGAGGAAGACTTGAAACTTTTGCTGCAGAACATCGAAGACCACAGTCTTTGGTATGGATTACAGCTCAACATCAAGAAAATGAAGATCTTCATCAGGGAGCCAACTGGCCGGAAGTTGTCAATGATTTCATCTTAGATCAATAGTCAACACCTCCAGACACAGCAGTCAGATCAGGAGATGCATTATATTGTGCAAGTCCACTGTCAGGGATCATTGCAAAATACTTAAGAGCAATGATGCCAGCTTGAAGACTAAGGTGTACCTGATTCAGGTCATCATCTTTTCAGTCACTTGCTATGCATCTAAGAGCTGGACAGTGAATACGGATGACAGAAGAAATGATGCCTTTGAGCTCTGGTATTAAAGAAGATTACTAAATATTCCATGTCCTAAAAAAACCTCAAAACAATCAACAACAAACTCAAAAAACAAAACAAAACCCCAGATATGTCTTGGGACAGGTACAGTTGGAGTGCTCCTTGGAGACAAAGATGATGAAGCTCTGGCTCTCATACTTTGGACATGTTGCTAAGAGAGGCTATTACTTATAGAAGGACATCATGTTTGGAAAATGGGACAATCAGTGAAAGGAAGACTACCAATGAGATGGATTGACATAAAGACACAATGGGTATGTCAGAGATGATGAGGATGGCACAGGAGAGGACAGGGTTCATGCCTCTTATTCATAGGGTCTCTATGAATTCTTGATGTGACAGCATCTACTTCCACCACCAACACCACCAGTGCTTACTGTACACTGAAAATGACTCTTTTAAGGGTCACTAAAATTGTGACTCTGCTACTTTTGTAGCGAGGATATTGTCCCCTCTACTCTCTTCCCCTGGGTTTAATTCTTCAACCATGTGAAGAGGCCTAGAGCTAGGGTGTCAAGGACATGATAATGTTAATGAAAGAATACTGTCCATCTTTCTCTCACAGATTAACTGCTGGATTCAAACCACTGACTTTATGATTATTGTTGTTGTTAAGTGCTGTCTAGTTGTAGGTGACTCTTAGCGACCCTATGAACGAAAGTCCTGGACACTTGCATGACTTTTATCCTTTCTCCAGGTTCATAGGGTTTCCAGAGGCAAGCTATTTACGGAAGTGAATGCCACTCCTGCTTCCAAGCTCCTTTTAATCAGCGAGCTCCACCAAACACTGTCTGCCGTGGGTAACCATTATCATTAGCAGATCAACAAGTAACTATTGTGTTTTCAGGGCTGTTTTCAGAAGTTTCCTGCAATGTAGACCTCTGAAAAAGATCTTTTGTTTGGAAACAAAAATATTTAAAGATGTTCTTTTTTTTTTGGTCACAGTTGGAGTTGCTGTTGTTGAATTCCAACTCAAAGGTCCCTTTATGTTGTAGAGGCAAGCTACTTTAAAGGATTTCAAGGCTGTGATCTTTTTGGATGGTCTCAGGCTTGCCTTCTAATGATTTTAAATCAAATGGCTAATTTTCCTTCCCTAATACTCAAGCACTTAACTTTTAAACCGACAGAAATGATTATCCTAGAAATATGATTACTTGCAAAAAAATTAAAAAAATACTTGGAAACAAAAACAATTGCCGTTCATTTTTGTTTGAGTTTGTCTCATTTAGAACACGGAGATTTCTAGTGATTGCTATGATTATGTGACTTTTCTCACAAAGATAGGCAAATGAGACTCAACAGTCCTCATCCCACATTACTCACCTTCTGAACCCTTGTATTTCCTCCGAGCTTTCGCTATATGTGTCAAATACCTTTTCAACTTTAAAAGAAATAATGAAAAAGATTGGCTAAGAATGCAAATGACGATGGCTTAAACTTTCAAGGAATTCAGAAAAAAAATTGGGGCAATTTATTCTTAAACTGAAGAGAGTAGTGGTTCTTTGAAGACACTGATTAGTTGCACACAGGAGCTGTCACATCTTAGAAGGTGATAAACAAGCATGTTAGTCATGATTAATTCACAGTTGAAAATAATGTCTGAGTGGCATCATCACGAGATAATTTTGTTGCATAACCTCTGCTCAGAGTCTGAACATCTTGATTGCGTTACTATTCTCTAGTATCTAGAGAATCTATCTTATTTTTAAATACAAAGTGAGATTTAACAAATTTCTCTTGAGCAATGTTTTGCCAAAAAGACTTTACTTCCCTAGCATGCATCCATGTCTATTCGTAAACACATGCAATTTTCAGTATCTTCTATTGTTATAAGTGGAATTATTTAATTACTTGAAAGACACCTAATTTAAAACCTGAAAGTAAATGCTCTCACATAAATAATTCATGACATTGTAAAAGTGATCAAAGTACTTCTTAATAATTTGATATAAAAATAGAATACAATTGTACATGTTGTTGTTGTTAAGTGCCATCGTGTTGTAGATGACTCATAGCAACCCTATGAATGAAAGATCTGAACACTTGTAAAATTTTCATTGTTTCTCCAAGTTTATAGAGTTTCCAGAGGCAAGCAGGCTATTACGGAAGTGGATGACACTCCTGCTTTCAAGCTTGTTTTAATCGGGGAGC
>NW_006399753.1:39958885-39967876 GCF_000299155.1 Elephantulus edwardii
GCTCTAGTCTCCTGTGATGACAGAAATACCCAGTTACATCTCTCTTTTAGACGGTTCTCTCCCTCCTCCGCTTCAGTGCAGTATACATTATTGAACCCATCTTACTCAGTGTCTCCCTAACCCCAAGGACATCTCCACTCATGAAAGTAGATTTAAGTTAAAAAAAAAAATAAATAAAAATCCCAACCCAGTTCAGACTAATTTATGCCATATAAAACCTTTCCAGTTTCAACTGTGTTCTAGCAATAGTGTTTAAAATTCTGAGAAAAGAAGCAACTATGAGTAAAATCTACATATGCCTTAATAGAATTGGCAGTATCCAAAGCTAAAATTTTAATTTCTATTAAAAATAAAGTTATAAAAAATTAACAGAGTATATATATAAAACATCCAGAATACATAAACAGTTTCTGCGTTAATGGTGTTGCATAATGTCAAGTTAATTTTAAATGTTACAAGAAGATGTTTATTGAGATGGTTTTTATAATAACAGTGAATTATGATGTCTGGTTGGGGGGTTTTAACAGAATTAGTATTATAACATTTATAAATATTTTACTTTTTATTTAAACTATGGAAGGGAAACCAAATCTGGTGTTCAATATTAATTTCTCAGGATTGGATCTTAACTAAGCCTCTGCTCAGAGTCTGAACATGTTGATTCTATTATCATTCTTCAGTATCTAGAGAATCTCTCTTATTATTAAATTACAAAGTGAAATTTAACAAAGCTTTACACCCTTTAAAAAATAAAAAAGAGGGTTCTTTTTATCAATTTTTTAAGGATCTTTTTCTTATAATTTTTAAAGAACATTTGAGAAGTAAATTTAAAAGAGGGGAAGAATTTTGAAAGTCAAAACAATATTTATTAAAAGAAATTTTACCTTAGAATGCAAATGGAATACATGGCAGTTTGGTTTACAGTGCCATCACGTGCCTAATATTTTGTTAGAAACAGCAGGCTATATTCAGTTAAGAGTCACCTTTCAGCCTTTCTCATCTTGAGTGAAGAAAAACGCTAGCTAATTTGACCAGGCTACTGAGGATGTCCTTAGGGTTTCTGTACCCTGATTTGGATGAAGGTCACTCTCTAGTGGGACTGCCATGTACTTCAATCTCAATCCTCTCTCCACAGAGAAGAAGTAGAGCTTCATAGTCATTTGAATTCCACAAAGATTAATTTTTTCCCTTTAAAAATTTTTTTAAATTCATTTTAATGAAAGTTTACAGAGACTTTTAATTTCCATTCATTCATTTTTGCACTTTTCTCTCTGCCCAACCATCCCCCGCCCCAGTTGGCTCTTCTCTTTGAAAAGTATAAGAAAAATTCTTTGTTATACAATCCCTCCCCAAGACAACTCTACTATGCAGCCTTCATTTTGAAAAGTAAAAGAAAAATTCTTTCATTGTTATACAATCTCTTAATTTTTAAAACCAAATAAAAGTCCAAGTTTCAGAGATTTCTATGTGAGTTTCAGAAATGAAGAGGTGTGGGTTTGTTGTACTTAACTCCAAGAAATTGGCCCCTATTCGGGATTAAGATGTGTAGAATTTCCTGTAGAACTAATAATGCTGTGTTACAGTCATCTGCAAATCAGTCACAAAATTACTTTAAATGACAGTAGGAAAAAATAAATAACCTTGGTCCTAATTTTTTGTAAATAGAGAAATAAAAAGAAACTGGCATTTCACTTTAATTTTACGCCATCTGTATCCATACTATAACCTTTATTTGAAACTTCTAACATGACTGCTTATTTCACAGGCAATCTGTTACAAAATTAGAATATTCTGAATTATTAAATACCCAATGATTGTCTCACTATTGAACACTTACCTTGGACTAAGTGGGTTTTTAAAATTATATTGTCTTATGAAACAACGATAGCTATAGAAAGGCTTCAGGTCTTTTGTTCACAGGATCACAATGAGTTGTGCTCTACTTGATGGCAATCAACAACAACAACAACAACAACAACATTTTAATAATGACAATAGAAAAATGAAATAAAGAGTAATTACAAGGAAACTGTGGTAAGGAATTGTACTGCTAATGCAAAGGGACATAGTTCAAATCCACAGCGGCTCTGAGGGAGAAAGATGGGCAATCTCCTCCTCTGTAACTTACTGCCTATGAAAACACATTGGTGGATCAATCGCCTGTGGGTCAGTTCTGATTAAACAGTACACAACAACTTGAGTAAACTGAGGTTAGATATGTTGCTATTTTGTGTACTGTTGAGTCAGAATTGACTCGTAACTGACTTTGCAGTGGGAATTTTATTTTGTAATTTTTTTTAATTTTAATAATTTTAATGAACATTCACAGAGATTTTGGATTTCCATTCATTCATTGCTGCACTTCTTTCCTCCCCAGCCCTCCCCCCGCCCCCCCCCCCAGTGCACACCTCTCTTTGAAAAGTAAAAGAAAAACTCCTTCCCTGGTACACAATTCCCCCGCACCCCTCCCACTGCCCCAAGTACATTCCACTATGCAACCGTAATTGTGGACTCTTGTGATAACCATAACACCCTATCATACATCGCTTCTAAATTATTCTTTCCCTCATCTGTTTCAGTGCAGTATACACAATTTATCCAGTTTTTCTCAGTCTTACCCCAACCCTGATATCAGTCCCTGATAGCAGTGGCATCAGGCAGTATTTGTCCTTTTGCGACTGAAATATTTCACTCAGCATAATATCTTCCAGGCTCACCCATTTTGAGTAATACTGCATGAGTTCCCTGTTTTTCAATGCAGCATAGTATTCCATTGTGTGAATATACCACAGCTTCTCTATCCATTCGTTTGTTGATGGGCACCTGGGTTGTTTCCAACTCCTTGCTATTGTGAACAAAGCTGCGATAAACATGGGTGTGCATAAATCTGTTTGGATGTCAGTTATGGTCTCTTTGGGATATATTCCAAGTAGTGGAATTGCTGGGTCAAATGGTATCTCTATTTGCAACTTTTTGAGGAAGCGCCATACCGCCTTCTACAGTGGTTGCACCATTTTACACTCCCATCAACAGTGAATAAGGGTTCCAGTTTCTCCACAACCTTCCAGCATTTGTTGCTTGCTGTTCTGTTAAATTTTGCTATTCTGACTGGTGTGAGATGATATCTCATAGTCGTTTTGATTTGCATCTCCCTTAGACCTAGGGATTTTGAACATTTCTTCATGTGTTTGTTAGCCATCTGAGTATCTTCTTTGGTGAAGTGTCTGTTCATATCCTGTGCCCATTTTTCTATTGGATTATTTACTTTTATCTTGTTGTGGTGCTCGAGTATTTTATAAATTCTAGGTATAAATTCCTTATCTGACATATCATTCCCAAATCCTTTTCCCCGATCTGTGGCTTCCCTTTTTACCCAGCTGGAGAAGTTTGTGGATGTGCACAGGGATTTGATTCTTAGACGGTCCCATTCATCTATTTTATCTTCTCCTGGTTGTAGATTTTGCAGGGGGTTTTCAGATGCTATAAATTACACAGGAGGAGACTGCCCATCTTTCTTCTGTGGAGCAGCTGGTAGATTTGGACCATACACTTTTGTGTTGGCAATGTAACTGTTTATCATTAGACATTGTAACTCAAAATACGCGTTGCCATAAAGTTGGAACCAGTTTCCAGCTGCCCCTTCATTGAGGCTGTACATTGCATGAGAAGACACTGCCAGTCTTTGGGTCAGCAGCAGTGTTGTTCATTGCTGTCAGGTTAGAACCAACTCATCCCTGACCTTCTGGTAGTTTTTCTGAGGCTGTAAATCACATAGGAGGAAATTGCCCATCTTTTTTCCACAGAATAACTGGTAGACTTGTTTGAATCACTTGCCTTTGGATTGGCAGCCCATCCTCCTATCCACTAGACCACCAGAGCTTTCTGCAGATTATTGTTGTTGTTAAGTGCTACTGAGTAAAATATGACTCATAGTAATAAATCTGAAACTTGTTCTATCTTGTGCCATCTTCATCATCTCTAACATACTATAGTCCATTGCTACAGTTATATGTCAATCCACCTTACTGAGGTTCTTCTCCCCTTATTTTGAGCCTTTGCCCTTCCAAACATGATGTTCTTTTACAAGGAATAGTACTTTCTTAACAACATGTCCAAAGCATGTGAGGTAAAACACTGCTATTCTTGCTTCTAAGGAGCACTATGGCTGCATGTTCTCCAAGACCTATCCATTTGTTCTTTTTGCAATAGGCTCAGGTCTGAGTAGATTCTTGACTCCATGGTCCCCAACAAAAACAATGTAAATTAATCAACAAGCCCTACTTGTACAGTGGTTTAATGCTTCACTGCTAAATGAAAGATCAATGGTTTGAAATGAACATTTGCCCAGGGAATAAAGATGTGATTTAGCTTTTCTAAATATGTCAATGAAACCATACGGGACAGTCTGCTCTGATCTATGTGGTTACTCAGTAGAATAAACTATAATAGGTATTGTTTTTCTGGGTTTTATATATCTCTATGGTCAATGTCTATCCCTATCTGGTTCCACAGCTTTTTATTATAAAACAAGAGGTATTCCAATATGCTTTGAAAAACTCTGACTTCAATGTTCAGCACCATGCATAAGTGTTTCTGGCACAACAAAAGCAGTAACTTCATCTTTTCTTTCAGGACTCTTGTGAAGATACAAATTTTGATTAATGTTTCCTGAGTGCCTTCTACTCTTACCTTATAACAACTTTGGAAGTGAACAAAATTATATTGGACACTTGTAATTTTGACTACTTTGTTTTTTATATACATTTATTATGTAGAAATGATCCCAAAGTAAGCAAAAGACAGAGTTCACTCTCCCTGCTCATTCCTTTAGTCCCATTGCTGAGTTCACCACATCTGTTTCAAGTGGACCAATAAAATGTTCTTACCTGTAAATGACCAATAAAATGTTCTTGCACTTATTAGTATAGAAGCAAATACCCAGTGTCAATCCAAGAAAACTAGGAGTCTTGGGATAGAAATTGCAATAGGTATAAATCAGAGAGTGCTCAGTTGTTGTTGCTGTTGAACAGCATCAAGCTATCTACAACTTGTAAAGGTCCTATGAACAACAGACGTGAGCCTTGCCCTGTCCTGTGCCATCCTCTGTGCAGATTTCTGTTTTGCTCAAGCACATTGTGATACTCACTTGTCAATCAAGCTTGTTGCGAGTCTTCCTCTTTCATTGATATTCTACCTTTCCCAGTATAATGTTTCTCTCCAAGAACTGTTCTCTCTTGAAAATATGTCCAGTGTAAGTAAGACAAAGTTTAACTATCTTTCCTCCTAAGGAGCACTCTGGTTTCATTTCCTTCAAGAGACATTCGTTTATTCTTTTGGAAATCCATGAGGTATTCAATACTCGTTACCAACACCGTAATTCAAAGGCATCCATTCTTCTTTAGTCTTTATTCAGTGTTCAATTTTCAGACGTATAGAAAGCAGCTGAAAAGACCACAGCTTGGGTTGCACCTTAAACTTCAAACTGGTATTCTTTACCCTAAATCACTTTGGAAAGGTCCTTTTGCAATTTCCCCAATACAAATGGGAAACTGTTCTGACTGCCGTTACCATGGGTGTTCTGAATGGTGTTACTATGTCTGTGGATACAAATAAAATGAGATCATTCACAACTTCAATCCTTTCTCCATCTATCATGATATTGCCTATTGGCCCAGTGGTGAATAATTTTAGTTTCTTGATATTGAGATGTAACCCATATTGAAAGCTGTTATTTTTGGTGTTTCACATATTTTTTACTTTCTGACGGATGTGCTATGTGCATAAAGAAGAGTGCTATGAAGATCAGTCAGTGGTGACCAAGTCTATTCCTGAGTGCCAGGGACCATAACAACTCTAGCTAATAGTGAACAGTTAATGGAAATGGTGCCAATGGACATCCTTTACAGACTTGTGCCATGTCAGATCTGTTATTGGGCTGCATGTCTTTTGGTTTCTGCCAGTTTTGGTTATCTAGCATTTGTACAGATTCTCTGAGTGCCATGTATGCTACCAGTAAATGCATGTAATCTATTTCAATTTTTCATAGTACCTGTTTACTGGTATTACTTCTGGGAATAATCTAATCTTTTAGGCCTCAGATTATTCAGATGTTTAGCTAAGAAAAAGGAAATGATGATCTCTAAGGTACTTCCGAGCCATCAAGATTCTATCCTAGTTATCTTCATAATAAATATTCTTATGTGCAAGCTCTTGCTGTAGAGGAAAGAGATCAGATTTATTATTTAGCCCTTTCTTGCAAAAGTAAGAATGGATAAATAAAAGGATCAGCCTAGAAGTTTCAGAGAATTTTTCTATTTTTTTTATTATTAAGCTAAACTTAGTGGCAGCTAAATAACCCAAAATCTCTTAAGAGGAAAAGGGATTTCCCACCTGAAAGGGAAATCTCAAGCCTCTTCATCTAATACAAACCTCAAGCTTTCAAAAAATATGAGTAACTCCAATGGGATTTTTCCCCCTACAGAATATAGCACTAGAAACTAGAGAAAATCCACTTTTTTTAGACATGATAAGGTAACAAAGTGCTCTTAGATGGAAGCATTTTTTGACACAAATAAGCCTAGAGTGAAATATGAACAAGTACCTGAGAATGAAAAACAAGGCTGTCCTCATAAATTTCTTTTTAATCATTTTGATTCCTGAAGTCTGGAAAATAAAATGCATCTATGTGGGCCTTTTTCTATGTTCACTACATCTTTTATTTTTAAGATATATTAGTTTAAGATCTTAAATTGTTTGGTAACGTAATATTCAATCTATCATTACTTACTACTAAATACTGCCTATTTAGATGATACTTTTCAGAGTTACAAAATTATATAGTGGGAACATAATCAATGAAAAGGTAAGAATAAAACTGTGATCTAGTTTGTTTATTGTTCAAAATGGGTTTCCTAGCCATTGCCTTTGTCTTTCCACATGGCTGGGTGAGACCATAAAACAAAGTGTGTATAAAAAACGCGTGATGGGCTTGGTCAGTGTCCCCAGTTCACCAGGTTTAAACTGAGCAGGTTTAGTGGCAGAAGAGATGAATTTCACTGCCAGCAAGGAAAAAGAAGCAGCAGGGAATGCAGTGCTCTTCCTACAGCCCCAGAGATTCCTGCACCAGTCTGGCCAGGTTCTACAAGAGAACGCTGGCAGTTGCAGTGGAGAACCAGAGACTAAGGAGAGACAGAACTGATTTTGGACTAAAGTACCATGGAGTCAGAACCAAGAAACTTTGCCCAAATTTTCTAGAAGACTCCAAACACCATAATTGACAGAACTATGAAAGCATTATAACACTGACCCAAGTTGTGAAATTAATGGTTAAAGAGGCCTGTAAGCACGCTTGAGAAGTTGTCCTCAGTAATCATACACTGCTACCAACTTGAATTGTAACCTGTTAACTTCTTTAATAAACTCTGAGATCTGTGAGGCTAATGCAGTGAATTTCAGTTCTAGTAGTAGAAGAGTATAATAGGTCTTGGAATTACTGAAAGTAGATTTGAGAGTATGGAAGTCATCTCTGACCTTATGGGAATTGTTTTGTATCCTTTATGTTACTTATGGGAGCTTTCTCTTTATGCAGTTCTTTTTACAAAGTTGTTAAGTGCCATCCAGTTAAGTCATAAGGATCCTATGAACAACAGATCTAAACCCTGTTCTAACTTAAAGTATCCTTATCTCTGACATACTTATTATTGACGTTCTCTCTTTGTTTCATTGAGCCTCTACCTTTCCAAGCACATACCACTCCCTGGAATGATCTCTTCTAACAACATGTCCAAAGAATATAAGAGAAAACTTTACCATTCTTGCCTCCAATGAGCACTCTGGGTGCACCTTCTCCAAGACATTCAACATAAATGACTGAAAATCAGATGAGTTGTGGGATGGCATTATATATATCATCCATGAATAGAACAAAAGGTTGTTACAAAGACAGAGGAGAAAGAAAAGACTAAAATGGCTGTCAGAAGAGACAGAGGATTGTACTAGAATGTCAAGAAATTAAAACAAAGAGAAGAGATGATGGTAAAATAGATAAACCAAAGATTTAAAATGGCAGCTAGAGAAGATAAAACAAAGTATATTATAATGAAATATGCACAGGATACAACAAGTTTCAGATCTGTTGTAGAGAGTCACTATGAATCATACTTGACAAGATGGTACTTAACAAAAACGCAACATGCAAATGCTGGAGTTGGAAACTTGAAAAAAATAACTCATCGTTTCTCAAGTTGAAAGAACTTAAAACAAATTCAAGTCTCGATTTCTGATAATGCTATAGAAAAATCTTGAATGATTTAGGATGCATAAAAAAAGATGGAAAGAATACAGAGTCACTCTATCAAAAAGAATTGTTCATTATGAAAATATTTCAGACATATCATATGATAAAGAGCCAATGGTGGTGAGTTAAGAAGTTAAAACTGCAGTGAAATCATTGTAAAAAAATAATAAGAATCAGTTGGATACCAATTCATATGACTCAACTAACAGATGAAATCCTGGACGTGCTCACCAGGCTGTACCAAAAAATCTGGAAATTTATGATCCATCCAATCAAAAGTCTTTTGTATAGTCAATAATACACAAAAAGACATCCTTTTTTTGTATTTTTTTAATTATTAAATTTTATTAGTATTAATAAGTATTAAAAAGGCTGGCCAATTGACTAGAAGAGTTCCATATGTGTTCCTACTCCCAAGGAAGATGATCCAATAGAACGTGGAAATTATTGAATAATGTTATTAATATCATATGCCAGTAAAGACATTATAATGATCATCCACAGACTGTTGAAACAGGAAATTGACAGGGAACTGCCAGAAGTTCAAGTTCTGAGTTTAGAAGTCGCCATGACACTGGAAATATCATAGATGATAGTCAGATGGATCTTGGCTGAAAGAAAAGAATACCATAAGAATGTCTATTTGTATCTGCAAAAGACTCAAGCAAGACCCACACCTCACTCCATACACAAAA
>NW_006399753.1:39969327-39971106 GCF_000299155.1 Elephantulus edwardii
AAGGACACACTGACAAAGGAGATTGAACAGAACTGGCTTTGACAAGCACTGTGGCAATTGGACAATTAAAACAGACATTCGGATGGCGGGGGAAGAAGAACAAACTGGGGAAGAGGTTAGAGAGAATGGTACAGCAATGAAGGAATGAAAACCCCAAATCCCTGTAAATGTTCATTAATACTAATAAAATTTAATAATTAAAAAATACAAAAAAGGATGTCTGTTTGTGTATTATTGACTATACAAAAGACATTTGATTGGATGGATCATAACAAATTATGGTTAACATTGAGAAGGATGGAAATCCCAGAACACTAACTTAAGCTCATGTGAAATCTATATCTAGACAAAAAAACTGTTGTCTGAACTGAGCAAGGGAACTCTGCATGGTTTAAAATTGAGAAAGATGTACATTAGGGCTTTATTTTTTCTCTCCATACTTATTCAATTTATGTGCTGAGAAAATCATTCAAAAACCTGGACATTATGAAGAATAGTGTGGCATCAAAACTCGAGGAAAACTCATTAAAAACCTTCATTATACAGATGACACAAAGGGAGGAAGACTTGAGGTTCTTGCTTCAGAAGATCTAAGACTATTCAGCCTTCAATATAGATTACGTCTCAAAATCAAGAAAACAAAATACCTCTACTGGGCCAACGGGCAACATCATGATAGATGGAGAAAAGATTGAAATTGTCAACGCCTTTATCTGAGTTGGACCCACACTCACCTCCATTGATACCAGCAGGCAGGAGATCTAGAGACATAAGTCTGCTGTCAGATCAGATCTATGACCTATCCAGAGGTTTGAAGAACAATGATGTCAGTTTAAAGATAAGTCTATCTGATCCAAACCATATTTCCCAATCACCTGCAATGCATCTGAGAGTTGGACAATGTATGAAGATGACAAAAGAATCAATGACCTTTAGCTGTGGTGTTGGAAAAGAGTGCTGAATATCCCATGGACTGCCAAAAGAACAAACATCTAAGCATACATCCATTCAAATACTTACTAAATAAATGGTTAATGAAAAAATATTGTGTCGCTGATTTCTTGACGCTATTCCTTGCTTTTTATTCTTTCTATTTGACATCACACTCAAGCCACAGCATACATTACTTATAATTGTGTATTCTTCACTACAAATACCTTCTCATTTCTTCTAACTTTAAGAATTTTTCAAGTATCACTTCATACAATACCTAGTCAATTAATCCTTCCATAATTTTTCAACTATAGTGACTCATTTTCTCCTATCCTGATAATGGTGCTTATAATTGCAGTAACAGTAAAAGTGGAAATGTTGTGAGTACTGCCATGCTTATTGTCATATGTTTTTTGTTTTCTTTTTTTCCTTACTGTCTTATGTTTGACCCCTCCATCTTGATGTTGAACTTCTATTTGCAGACATATCACCAGGAGCCAGGAAATTAAAAGATGTATTGTGATGGGAAAGTCTGCTGTTAAGGACCTCTCCAAAGTACTGAAGAGCAATGGTGTCTCTCTGGAGACTAAGGTGAGTCTGATACAGGCCATGGTCTTTGCAATCATTTGTTATGCATCAGACAGTTGGACAATGACTAAGGAGGATAGAAGGAGAATTTGTGTCTTTGAGCTGTGGTGCTGGAGAAGAGTATTGAGGGTACCATGGACTGCTGGGAAAAAAACAGATTCATTCTGGAAAGGGTCAAACTCAGCTGCTCCTTGGAGGCAAGGATTTTGAGGCTCTGTCCGATATACTTTGAACATGTTGTAAGGAGGAAGCAGTCCT
>NW_006399753.1:39972008-39999066 GCF_000299155.1 Elephantulus edwardii
CCCTGTGCCTCTAAGCTCTGAGCAGCACTCTATCTCCAAATGTTTTCTTTATATATTGTTTAGTTTCCATTAGCAATTAATGCTACAATTCCTATTTTCCACATTAGTAAACTCTTGAAGGCTTCTTTAGTCATAAATTTAAATCCAGGAAGTACAAGTATTTATTTATTTGTTAATAGTTTCCTAATTAAACCAGAGGCATTGCTTAAATCTCCATTGATTTTTGAACCTTGTTGAAACCATTGGACATATTGTAAAACTGATCAAGTTCTATACTTCAAAATGAGACACTGGATCACTAAATTATAAACCAGTGATTATAAAGTATACTTTGATCAAGAATCTGGAGTAGCTTGGGTTTTTGTAAAAAAAATCATCATGTTTTATTTTTTTTAATTATGATTTGAGTGATAGTTACAAAGAAAATTAATTTGTCATTCAACCTGGAATAAATTATTTGAGGAAATAACTTATGAGTAAATAACAAGAAGATTTAATTTTTCTAAAACAGATATGTTCAATATAAGAAATCATTCCAAGATCCCCTAACCTTCTTTTCTAAGATTATCAGATTGTGAATAAGAATTATGTGGTATGTACAACATGTAAAACATTGGATTTAGAAATGTATGAGGTAGAAGTTAATACTTGTTGCATGATATTTATGTCTAAATGGTTATGTATGTATCAATAAGAGAAATTTTGGCATGTCCTATGCTTTCAAATTTTACTCAATTTTTTCCAATACTTTCCCTTATTATTAATTCTTTCTCTATAAATGTATCTACCCATATCTAAATTTATTTATCTGTAATTTGTTCCCTGCTAATTCCAGTCTATAAGAATAATGTTGTTGTTTTTTGGTGGTTTCTTATTATCAGAAGATAATGCAGGCAACTTCACATGAAAAAGGATTAAAGTTAAAAAAATATAAAGAATAAAAGTTTTTTGCCAAGTCTTACACTGTCTTCAGGATCATTGATATGTTGATTTCTATCAATCCCTCTGAGGGCTTTTCTTGCTATCTTTTGCCCTCCACATTCCAAACAGTATGACTTTCCTTAACTACTAGTGTCTCCTGACACTTTTTGCTTGAATCCAAAGTAAGCAAGTCTCAAAAAATAATTTGTTCTCCCTATGATCTTCATTTTCTGATGTCATGACAAAAGCATGTATTTTCTAAGTTACATACTTCAGGCATGTTGCTAGGAGAGGCTACTCCTTAGAGTGGGATATCATGCTTGTAAAGTTAGAGTGCTGGCAAAATACAGGAAGAGCCTCAACCAGATGTATTGATACAGTGACTGCTGCAGTGGGCACAAGTATGTCAGAAGTTGTGAGGATGGTACAGGATAGGACAAGGTTCAGATCAATTGTTCATAAGGCTGCTATGGATTGTAACTAGACTCTATGACACCTGATGACAACAACAACAATAATAAGGCCTAAACCACTAAGCCTTATTTCTTAGTTAGTATGACAATACAAATAAGTAAATATGCAAAAATGTTTTCTTGTCACATCTAGGTGTTTAAGGGAACTCTAGCCTAGTAGTTGGCACTGCCAACTCAGATGCAGGTAGTTTGAATCCACCAGCTACTCCATGGAAGAAAGCTGGGAAACCACTTTCTGTATTTATTGCCTCTGAAAATTCTTGGAGGTGAGCTATAAGACAGTTCTGACTCAGTGGTAGTGAACAGTAACAACATCGGTATTTAAAATGAAGCATATAGTTATGTTGTTGTTGCTGTTATATACCATCAAGTTGAGTGTGACTCATAGCAACCCTTTGAACAACCACCTTGAACCCTGCCAATCCTGTTCCATCCTCGTCATCTGTGACACATTAGATTGTTGACCTCACCTTGTCAATTTTCACCACCCTTATTATCTGCAACATACACTGCTGAAGTCATCTTGTCAACTCATCTTGTTGGGGGTCTTCCTCTCCTTTGCTGACCCTCCATATTTGCAAGCATGAAGAACCTTTCCAAGGAACAGCCTCACTTAGCTAGATGTCCAGAGTATGAATGACAAAGCTTCACTATCTTTGCTTCCAAAGTGCAGCACTCTGACTGCACATTTTCCAAGACATATCTGTTTGGGCAGTACGTGAAATATTCAGTACTCTTCTCCAACACCATAACCTAAAGACAATTTTAAATTTAATTTAAAAATTTCATTTTAAAGACTAGGGTGCAGCTGATTCAAGCCATTGTTTTCTCAATCACCTGCTATGCATCAAAGAGCTGGGCAATGAACAAGGATGGCAGAAGAATCGATACAGTTCTAGAAGATATGACTTTATCATTAAAAGTGGAAAAAAAAAACTATCAAGAAAGTGTTAGAACAGTTAAGAATATGAAAGATGAGTTTTTCCAGGTGATCTTTAGGCTTCATCACATAATTTTAATATGAATAGATGTAAAACATGCTCATTTTAACAGAATACTATGAGTTGGTCTTTTACCTATAAATGTCAATATTTTTTTTCCTTTTTAATTTATTATTTTGTGTGTGTACCGTCAAATTGGATCTGACTGGTCCAGGAGGAGATTGGCCCTCCTCCTCCAGCGTAGCATTTGGCTAATTTGAACTGCAGTCTCTGGGATTGTAGTGCAGCTTCTTGCCACTAGGCCACCAGAGCTCCTAAATGTCAATATTTTTTTCAAAGTGCATTATAATAATTCATGTCTGTGAAATACTATTTTGTAAGCTTTATTTTATTTCAACCGCAAAAAATATTAAATTGTATTTCACAAAGTTTATTACAGATGTTAGATGATCTATAGCCCTTATTTGTTCCAGTCATGCTGGTCTCTGAGCTGGAAATCTCTGACATTCATCCACCCAAAACTTTCTCATCGCATGGCCTTTATAGTTGTGCTTTCCTCTGCCTGAAATGATCTCTATCTTATTTCCACAAGACTTACTCTTCTCCCTCACTTTTTTGAATTTTTCTACTTCAACACGCCCTTTTTAGAGAGACTAGAATGTAAGATAGACTCTCCCCTGTCACTTCTGACCTAACAGCAATGTCCGCACTGCTTATTTTTCTCTTACCAAACACCAATGTGATTATATTTGTTTATCTGTCTCCTTGTTTCAGCATTTGAGCTTTTAAAAGAAGTGACCTTAATTTATGTATTGGGGTATTCTCAACATTTTAAACAAGTAGGCATTCAGTGAGCACTTGGATAAATTTTAAAGTATTTTTAAAAAATTAGAAGTTACCATGATGCCTGATGTTTTTTAAAATTAATTATTATCATGAAATATATATATGTATATATATATGTACATATATATATGTGTGTGTATATATATATATATGTGCGTGCATATATATATAATCTCCTATTCTCCTATGTCTTTTAATATCCTAATAAAAATATAGGCCTATGAAAATAGTTAAAATAATCTTATTTGAGACAAAATTATAAACAAGGCATACTCCTCTCCAATTCTAGTTATTAGCAACTATTATAAAGCCAAAGACTTTTAAGTTATAAATGCCTTATAAATAAAATAAAATAATCTCCCATGATTCAGTATTGTTTATATTGAAATAATATTTTTATTCAAAAAATATATTTTTTAAATCCTCAAAAGTGTCACAGAATATGCAGGGGAAAACAAGAACAAAATGTCTCTTTCTAGATTATTTTATTCATTTTCATTAAAAGTGAATTAAAAAGAAATAATGACATATCTAGATATATAGAATTTCTAGTCACTTGAACAACTCTAAAGGGAAATGTTATAATATCTCATATTTTCACATTTTGAGCTTTTTGAAAAGATCCAAGTTACTAGTGTCTGCCACTTGGAGTGATAGAGGAAAGATTAAAGCTGAAATCTCCTTAACTGGCTAGGCCACTAAGAGAGCTCTCTCTCCCTTCAGTGTTCTGAACATTGTTGCAATATAAATTGCAAGCAAATGGCTATTTCGTTGTTTTGTTTTTGGGTGTTTTTTTTTTTTGTCAAATTATGGGCAGTGAAAACCACACCCACACCTTTACTTCACTGACAATGAAGAGGTAAGGATTTCTCTGCACGTATTTAGTTCACAATCCAAAGGCTTGAAATCTCAAATAAACCAAGCATCCCAAGGGAAATAAGAGTTGCCAAGAAAGATACTGCCAAGGAATTGAAATTGGAAAGAACCTGCTAACTTCAGTCCTTCTTGATAAGGTGGATCATACTGATTTTTTTTAACACAACATTGTGTTTACTGAGGATCCTCCGTAAGAGATAATACCAGGGGATATTGCCTAGATAGAAGACTTTGATTTACTTGGTGAAGCCAAACAACATATTGTAAGGTCATTTGATTCGATTCCTAAAAGCATTCTTACATTTGTTTTGGAAAATCCCTGTAGAAATGAGTGTACTATTTTTCTTTTATGCACTGTTTTGAAAAAAACCCTCAACACCTCCCCCAAGAGATAATAGGTAATATTTGCTCACAGCTGGGTAAATATTTCATTGTGGATAATCCAGACTCAGGCTGAGTTTGAAATCCTGAACAACAAACTCACTAAATGATTATACCAAAATCACTTGGGTTTGGGGCATTTTATTCAAGTTAAGTAAGTGCAGGCTTTGCTGTCCTTTTCACTCCTGTGAAACACTAGCAGGAAATAGAACCTTAGGTAACACAGATAAATAGAATCCCTATTCAGTCAGCTGTAGTTCTTAAGTGTGATTGCATAACCTAGACGGAGAAATTTAAGAAAATGTAGATACTGAAACCTGTGGCTCACAGGTACGAGTACACCCTTAGCCGAACAGAGATAACCATAGTGCAGTTACCAAAATTTTAAGTTTAACACCTTTTGTACACTTCAATATTAAATATCTGTTGGGAATTTAAAAGTGTGCCAGTTTTCATTGAACTACATTGTATTAGCAATTGTCACATTTCATTTCCTCAAATCTGTATCACGTCAAATCCTACCTCCCGCCTTGTCATATTTTTCCTCTTGCCCAAGGAATATTTTCATGCTAGTCAACGAGTCGTACTTGGCAGGCTGCTGACACAACCACAGGGAATATCTTTCAGTGTTATGCCAAACACTTCCCCAACTCTAGTCTCTAGCCTTCAGCCCCATCAAGCAAAGGTCAAGAGTTATCTTTGAGACTTCCAACTCCAACTTCTCTTTCTTTTTACACAAGGAAAGTGAAATATAGGGTAGTTGGTACATTTAAAGTTTAGAAATGTATAGAAGTAAAATACAGTTGACTTAGTGAATGTGATGGGAAGTAAGAATTGCAAGAAATAAAAGGGAGGAACAAGAAAACATGGAATATTAGCAGAGAATTATTATTAATAATAATATATTATTTTATCTATGACAAGAGAGCCATAGAATTCTCCAGCCAATCATCAATGGCTGTGGTAATGACCAATATAAGGCAGGAAATGCTTTCTGGATCACAGATTGATGTGAAGAGTTGCTTGACTCTGTTAGACACAATGTACCATGATTAGTAATAATCTCCTCAGCCTACTAAATTTAACAATATTTTTAGAGCTTCCTTTTTCCCCCCTAAGAGTTTATAAAACTTAAAAGATAAGATTTAGAGAAGATAGTGAAAAAGTTTTGTGTATACGGTTATTGGATATGGAATTTAATCTCAATCTCTAAACAAAAACCAGTTGACCTTGAGTTAACTAGAGTCAAGGAAATTCTGTCAGAATAGAACTGAGCCCCATAGAGTCGTCAAGGGCTGCTCTTTCACAAGTAGATTGTCAGGCTTTCATTCCAAGTCACTTCTGGATGGATCTGAATCTTCGATAGTTTGGTTATCAGCCAAATGAATTAACTGTTTCTACCATGCAGGGACTTTGCCTATTCCCTTCCAAATTTTAACCTGAAATAAAATTTTAAAAGACTCACTGCTGTCAAATCAGAACCGACTCATAGTTGGCCCTTCATTTGATTTCTGAAGCTGTAAATTTGACAAGAGGTATTTTCTCTTGGAGCCACTGATGGAACTGAGCTGCCAGGAAGACGTGGCCTTGTGGTTAACAGTGCAAATTCCAACAGAGTAGCCTAATTTGAGGTCAGACAACAAGCCAAAGTCCAGGAAGCATTGCTGGTGGTCCTCATGGCACCTGGTGTCTTACCAAATACATTATTCGGGGTCACTGGCACAAATTAGTAAATTTGGTTAAAAGTAGAGTAAATTTTAGTCAGTTCTATAAATAGTTTTTAAAATGCTCTACATTCTATCCTTTTATGGCCTGAATTTAAGGACTGCATCTCCTACACCCGATATCCTCATGATGAAATTGCCCCAGAGTCTCTGTTCTCTAATTTGTGTACAGTGATTTTAATACCTTTCCTACAACCTTGAAGAATTGAGACAATCAAATGTGATAATGGATGAGAAAATTATGTTTGTTAGCTGTCAAACAAATTACTCCAGTTCTGGTGTGGAGCTTCTTGGATATGAGAAAAAAAGGAAAATTCACTGCTTAGCTTCTAACCTCATTTTTATTCCTATTTGTAAAAAGTCATTCAACTGACAATATTACCAACAAATTCAGAAAGGAGTAGCGAAGTAATAATCAAATAAGATGGACTAGTGTGAGAGCCAGTACCTTCACTCTGCCTTCATTCATGTTTATTCTAAAGCTATTTCTTAAACTGAGCACTATTGACATTTTGGACGAAATACTCATTGATTGTAGAGAGTTACATTATAGGGCATTTAGCAGTATCTCTGGCCTCCACCCACGAGATCCCATAAGTACATCTCCTCTCCAGACAGGCTTCCAAACCTGGCCAAGTGTTCCCTGGTGCCAAAATAATCTCATTTTGAAAACCAGGTTTCCAAACAATGTCAGTAGCTAGAAAGGAAATAGCCAAAACATAGAGTGGTCCTGATGTAAAGCAAGCCAGACACTTTAAAAATTCTTGGACAGTTTCCAAGTATCTCAACTTGACTTTTGCTAGAAAAAGAATTCTGCATTTTAAACTGTTTACGTGGAGTTGACCTTGATCTTGAATCAAGACTGACATTTTATTATAGGCACATGTGTGGTAATGGAGTCCACAGTTGGCATAAATGGTTACTTTTTGGCTGCTCATTGAGAAGATGAGCATTCAAGTTAATGGAGAAGAGTTTAGGAAAATAAAGATCAATCTACTTTTGAAAAATCTGCTGTCTAGAGCACAGTTCTACTCTGACCACATGGAGCTGTCTTCAATGGAAATCAGCAGATGACAACTGAAAATATGATAGTTTACTACTCATAGGCAGTGATTCCATCAAACAATTCCATCATAGTAATTCCATCTAGTTTGTTCATGTACTTATCAATAAATAATTGACATTTCCTGAGTTACTGATGCTGTTTTATTTCAAATTGATTCATCTAGCCCACAATCTCTGTTTTTAAAAAACATTTGCAAAAACTGTCTTGGATCACTGTGCCTACCTAATCAGTAGGCTGGCTGCATGATAAGCTGCCTAGTCTCTTCTCTGTTTCTATTCTTCATTCTCTTATTTTTCTCTCTCCACTTTGTGTTTCAGTTGTGAGAAATCTGAGTTAATGATATATAGTTAACCAATGAAAACTAAACACTAAGAGGAGAAAAGAAGAAATCGTACAATGTCCTTTACATAGTAATACCAATTGGAATTGTAGTCTCCAAATAATATGATTCAATAACTCACTATGTTGTTAACTGGGATCACTGTCACAGGTTAGAATGTTGGTGTTGTTGTTATGGGCCATTGAGTCATCTGTGATTCAACAAATCTGAGGCCTGCCCTATCCTAAGCCAGTCTCACTGACTCCAAAACACCTACTCCTATTATCCCAGTTACTGTGTCAATCCATCTCATTCGGAGTCTTCCTATCCTAAGCTATCTATCCCTCCACCCATCCAAGCATAATGTCCTTCTCCAAGGACCCATGCCTTCTGGTTATCTGGACCAAAGTATGTGAGATGGAGCTCCAAAATCCCAGCCTCCAAGGAAAGACTTAGTTTCAGCATCTCCAAGACAGACCCGTTTGTTTTCTTGGAGGATTCATAGTATACTAAATACTCTTCAGCATAGCAAGTAATTGAGAAGACCATGGCCTGGATCAGGTGCACCTTAGTCCCTAGACTGGCATTGTTGCTTCTCAGTACTCTGGAAAGCTCCCTGATGGCAGATGGCAGATGGCAGATTTTCCCAGTGCAATTTGTCTTTTGATTTCCTGACTGTTGATGCCAAGAGTGTTAATTGTGGAGCCAAGAAAGATAAAATTGTTAACAACCTCAATTTCTTCTCCATCTATCATGGTGATGACAATAATTCAATACATAATATCATTATTTATGTGATGATGAATTACTATACTTGATGATAAACATTTGTAAGCATACAGCATACAGCCTGGTTTTCCTATAGACCATTGTTTTGCCACCTTCACTGTTTTTGAGAGTCATTCATAGAGATATTTTAAACACTTATATCAGAACTCCAGTCCCCAAACCTTCTTATTTAATTAGGCAGGTTTTATACAGGGTTAAAAGTATATTTTTCTAGAGACTATAGTGTGCTTAATCCAGGCCATGGTCTTTGCAATTACTTATCATGCTTCAGAGATTTGGACAATGACTAAGGATGACAGAAGAAGAAACGATGCCTTTGAGTTGTGCTGGAGAAGAGTCTTGAACATACCATGGAAAGAAAACAAATAGGTCTGTCATGGAGGTTAAACCTATTCTTTCCTTAGAGGCTCAGATTTTGAAGCTCCATCTCACATACTTTGGGCAAGTGGCCAGGAGAATGACATCCTGCTCGGAAGGGTGGAGGGGAGGGACAGTTCATTAGAGGAAGACCTCATATGAGATGGATTGATACAGTAACTGAAGCAATGGTGTGTCAGAATTAGTGAGACTGGCTCATGACAGGGAAGGGTTCAGAGCTGCTGTACCTAATGGCAGTAATGGGTTGCAGATGACTCAGTGACACATAACAACAACAACAACAAAATATTCTATGGCTGCTTTTTTTTTGTTCTTCTACTAGTTTATGTACAAGACTCAAATACAAATTCAAACACATTCTTTCCATTTCCCTCACACACCCCCATCAACTTGTACAACCCAATGATTAATTTCCCCCACCCCCTGCACATCAACAACCCTCTAGTTGTTTTTTATTTAAGCCTCTTGTTTATAGTCAACAAGACCTTGTGGAGGGCCTTTGTATTTAAAAGTCAGTTGTTATTATATTTTGAAGGAACATTTTTCAAGTGGTACAGTACTCTTCTGTCAATTTGCTGCACTGAGGTAACCTAGGTTGCTGTGGTGCTGAAACTTGAGCCATTGGGGTGTCAAATAGCATAACTATTACCCATGGTGGACAGTTTTTGGCGGAGCTCCCAATTTGAGGCAGGTTTGGAAGCAGTAGTGGTATCCACTTCTTAAACAGCATGTTTCTGGAAACTCTATGAACTTTGAAAAACGATAACAGGTCTTTTGTTCTTGGGGCCACTATGAGTCATACTCTACTCGACGGCAATAAACAAGAAGAAGCATATTTTTAGCTTTTAAAGCTCTCCAGAGTTTCTAGGTGTTGTTGTTGTTGTTGTTATGTGCCGTCGAGTCATTTCCGACTCATAGCAGCATCTAAGGTGTAGCAAGGATTAAAAATTGAGGATATAAAAGATAGTTTTGCCAGACAGAAATATGTTGAGCCAAAGAATGATGAAGGTACTAAATTGGTATTCAAAAGAAAATCAAAGATTATGCTCTAAAATTTGTCATATTTTACTAAATTTCTTTTATAAACTCATGCAATGTTTCACCCTACCTAAGGACAGTAACTTATTTGTTTATTACTAACTAAAATGTTGGTAGTTTAAATCCACTAGAAATTCCATAGAACTAAAGACGGCCAATCTCCTCTCATAAGTATTTACAGCCTTGGAAATCCAATGGAAGACACCGCTGAGTTGGAATCAGTGCTATGCATTTTATGGTCTTTTGAGGAGAGAGTATTTTGCTTTGTTTTATTTTTAGTAATAATGGTAAACAATAAAAGACAAAATATATTAAATATTTTGAATGTGAATTTTATAAATTATATGATTTTCACACTTAAAAATGTTTCTAGAAATCTACCATTATAAGATAATGATATTAACAGCATATTTCTAAGACAGAAGATTTTTTCCCCAAATATACTATCTCCTTACTGTCAATATATTCATTATTCTGACAATATTCCTTACAATTCTGCTTTCTGGTAAAATATCAGGGCAGATACTTTGGAATATAATGGATCTAAATTCATGTCTTGGCTCAGCTACTTATACTTTTTAAATGAGTGGCACTGGACAAGTTACTTAGTGTTCTTGAACACTAGCTTTTACGTCTGGAAGAATATGATGAGGCCACACAATAGCTACTATTTAGGATTCAACCAATCAGTAAATTTCATTAAGCCCATTCTGTCTGATGGTAAAGGCTTTTTCAAATATTAGAGCAAATTTAAGTTTACAGGAAAATTGTCACGTAACTTCTGTCTCTGTTATACAGTTTCTCTCTAATTAACATCTTGCATTGTATGATATATCTACTACAACTGATGGGCACTGGCCGCCTAGAGGCAAGAAGCTGTGCTGTGGGCACAAGGTTCAAATTCACCAACTGCTCCATGGGAGAACGATGGGCAATCTCTTCCTGTGCCATTAACTGCCTCTGAAAACCCACTGAAGGGTCAGCTATGGGTCTGTCCTGACTCAGTGGTACACAATAAGAACAACATTACAAATGACGCCCAGTATAAGCACATTATGAACCACAATCTATATTTTATACCAGCATTCACGGTTTTTTGTTTGTTTTGGGGTGTGTGTGTGTGTGTGTGTGTGTGTGTGTGTGTGTGTACCGTCAAATCAGATCTGACTGGTAAGGGAGGAGGTTGTTTCTCCCTCTCCAGCAGAGCATCTGGTGGGTTCAAACCGCTCACCTCTGGGATTGCAGTACAGCTTCTTGCCACCAGGCCACCAGACCTCGCCTGTTTTTGTTTTAAAGTCCTATGTTGTTACTGTTTTTATGCTCAGCCGAGTTACCAGGAATTCATCATTATCTTGTGCACAATAGCTCTGAACCTTACCTTAACATGAGCCAATCTCACTGTCTCTTACAAACTAACCTCATAATCCCTGGTACTGTCAGTTCCTCTCATTCAGAGTCTTCCTCTAAGGCTCTGTCCCTCCACTGTTGCAAGTATAATATTGTTTTCCAAGGTCCCTCCTGGCAACGTGCCCAAAGTATGTGAGACAGAGCTGCAAAATCCTCACCTCTAAGGGCTCCTTGGTTCTACCCTCTCCAGGACAAATCTGTTCTCTTGGTGATCCACTGAATGTTCAACACTCTTCCTTAGCACCATAACTCAAAGGCATTGATTCTTTTTATTATCCTTACACATTGTCCAGCTCTCTGCTGCATTGTAAGTACTTGTAAAGACCATGGCCTGCATAAGATGCACTTTAGTCTCAGACTGATATCACTGCTGTTTAGCACTCTGTAGCAGTCTTGGACAGCAGATTTTCCCATTGCAATTTGTGTTTTGATTTCCGTAGTGCTGATGCCTATACTATTAATTGTGGAACCAAGCAAGCTGAAATTGCTAACAGTCCCAATAGGTTTTGCCAAATACATACTGTCATGTCAAATAAGATATTTTGAATACAGAGTTTATCTTGTATTTTGAAATATTTTTCTACTTTCTTTCTTTGTGTTTTGTTGTTTGTATGATTTAGAAGAAAACACGGTAGTTTCTAAAATAAAAAAAAAAAAACCAACAAAAAACAACCAACCCAACACCACCATAATTAGTCAACATCATTTAAGTATTTTGGTATCAACAGGCAAGTTTCAACCTACACATAAGATAAAAAATGTTATTGTTTTTAGAGGTATAATCCTTAGAAAACTATTATTCACCAAAAGGCTTTATCATATATAAAAAACTGATGTATAATCATATGAAACATTAGGGGAAAATGTCTTAAATGGTCTGGTTGTATTAACATTTTTATTTAGGTAGAACTTCCTAGACTGGCTGAATTATTTGTGAATTTTTTTTTTTTGTTGTTCTTGTTGTTGTTGTTGAGATCATTAGCTGTAAATGAAAGTAAAAGGGTACATTAAGAATGAGTGATATTAGTAATGTCGTCATTTTTATTTTTATTTCTAGATTTCATGGCAATATCATTTGCTAACAGTAAACCTATGTATAGCAAAATGTCCATAGATCTTCAGTTAGTGGTGCATTTCATTAACAGTGCAGTAGCTTTCTATGTTTAAATGTACTAAGAAATCATCTGAAAAATTACTGAGACTGACAAGACAAAGATAGGTTTGTTTAACATGTTGCAAAACTAGTTATTTAACATGAGAAATTACTTTGTTTTTCTTTTTCTCCCAAAGGATTAATTTATGAGAAGATTTCTATAGCAGCTAGGCTACAAAGTAAGGATAAAAACCCTAGTAAATCTTGATAACATAAAGATAGCTCTAATGAAATGATATTTACTAAGAATTGTGTCCACTTGAGAAAGATATATCTTGTCTTCTACTCAATGAGGATTGTTAGAGTGAATATTTATTCAGAAAGCAATATATCATTCGAAGTTAAATTCTCTGATCTGTGAACTTAGCAAATGGGCTGAGAAAATGTTTTTAAGTAAGATTCTCTATAATCATTTCAACTTGTATAACTTTAAAGATTCTAATATTTGATTTTAACTTTTGTCCCAAAACACATCATAATAATTTTTAATATATGCATGATTTAAGGTGTGACTGATCCAGGCCATAGTCTTTGCAATTGCTTGCTATGTGTCAGAAAGCTGGACAAGGACTAGAGATGATAGAAGGAGGATTGATGCCTTTCAGCTGTGGTGCTGGAGGAGAGTGTTAAATATACCATAGACTGCTAGGAAAACAAACAGGTTTGTCCTAGAAAGGGTGAAATCATGCTGCTATTTGGAGGCAAGGATTCTGAAGGTTCATCTGACATACTTTGAACATACTGCAAGGAGTGACCAATCCTTTGAGAGAGACGTCATGCTTCAGAGAGTGAATCGACAGCACAAGACAGAAAGACCCTCAATGAGATGGGTTGATTCAGTCACTCAACCACACATAAAAATACCAACAGTGTGATTTAAAGGCAAGCAACCTAAAAAATAAACTCTGAAACTGTAGTGCATTTATATCATCTTGTATTTGTATATATATTTACAAAGCAATAATAATATTATCTTGCTGATATTATTTGCTACCCATGTTGGATATATTCTAATGCAATACTGTAAATAAAATAAAAATCTTTGTACTCAAATAGCCACACAAATCCACAAAATAAGAAAAGGCATCATTAGGATAAGAAGCTTCTCAGGCTGACAAATAACTACAGAGATCCCTTAGATTTTTAAAGATGAAAAAAAAATTAAACAATTCTCAAAACCTTTTTGGTTTTTTTTTCTCTTAAATGTGCATTCTAGAAGCTAATCTACTATTCTCTGATAAGCTATCACTAAAATGAAATCAATTCCTTTGAATGGAGAAATAAAATATTTCTCATATTATTCTATGTAATCTGAATGGTTTGTATTTAAACTACACTATCGGAAAGAACTTTCAGAGGGAATGCATTATTAATTATAAGGTATGGGCTTCCTTTTATTTTCTCAGAAGATTAAAAAATATTTAGCATTCATAATTATCTCCCATTTGTCTTTAGTTGAAAGTTTACACTAATTAAATTTGAATCCTCCCTAATTGGTAAATTTAAGGCACTGACAAGAGCAAACTGTTCCCCAAATTATAACCACACTGGGCTTCATAAGACTCAGATGACTTAATGAAGCAATTCCAAGAGGAGAAGATAAAACACATAAGTTTTTCAAAGCTCAAAGACAAATGAAATTGTATTATTAGTTCTTTTTATTAGGTGAATTTCTGGAGATGTCTGAGAAGAATCTTTTAGAATCAAAGATAGTTTTTCTAGAAAAGACAGGAAAGCACACTGAAGATTTTGCGTTACAGACTATTTCTAAATAATTTATTTTAACTCTATCATTACCGTTGAGTTAGTTCCCACGCATGATGACTTGGCATCAGGTTTCAGAGACTGTAATCTTTATGTCTAAAATAATAGGTACTACGTCATTGGAATGCCTCACTTGTTAGTTATTTACAAGTAGTCTTTTGATGGTTTGAGTCTAAATATTAGAGGAAAATAGATAGGAAGTTTCTGGTAAGACATAAAGCCATCATACAGAGACCTTTATGATAAACTTTGGCAAGCTATTGTATTCCAGCTGTCCATCTTGTATGATCTTTGGACCACTGCATGTGATTTTCTTTCTTCTACTGGTGGATGGTGAAGAAATGACTGTCAGTTTATACCTGTAAACATTCTACATTTCCTTCTCATTCCCATGAAGAAGGGAGTTCTGGTGGGTTAGTGCTAAGGAGCTGCACTTCCAATGCAAAGGCCCTGTATTTGGAAGTCAGCAACTGTTAGGCAGGAGAAAGATGGGCAATGTCTTCCCATGCAATTTTTTGCCTCTAAAAACCCATTGCAGGGTCAGTTATAGATCAGTTCCAACTTGACTACCACACTCAACAACAACTACTAAAACACTTTGAAGAAAAATATTTTAAAAACTCAGTACAGAACTTTTAAGTATATTGGTTCACATATTTTCTTTCCTTTAAATTCTATTTTGGTGTTATTGAGAGGGTCATAACATTTTTAATGAAGGGAAATTCCTGAGAAATTCTCCAGCATGTTCCTTCATTTCACAGATGAGTAGTCAGGTGCTTCTGGGGAGGAGATTATCTGCTCAAGGTCACTTAGCTAATAGGAAATCTAATTTGCAACTCCTGCCACATGTAGGCTTTGTAATTCATAGCAAACATTTTAAGACATTTTTTGCCAGGCTTAGTAGAAGTGAATAAGGCTTCACAGAATTTGCAAATGAAGAGACACTGAAAGAGTGAGTTAGTATGTTAGGAGAAAGCAAGTGTTCAAAATGATGCTGGATTTATACATAGATTCAAAACTCATATAGGATAACTTCTTAATCTCTATATTTTCATTTGACTCTTAGGTGACCCTAGTCATTAAATTTACCGACACACAGGAAAATCAGAGATTTGACAAGTCCTGAATCTACTTAGAATCCAGCTACTCTGCGAGAAAACACAGAATCTATGTTTTGAGAAAAACATTTGGCTCAAAGATGATATAAAAGAAAGCTTTTCCCACTTAAATAGCTGCTATTTTTAAAAATGGAACCATATCAAATTCTCCATAAGGAGAAAACACAGCCATGTGAAGAACTGAGAAACTGCGAGGTGGAGGGAGGAGGAGTGAGGGTTGCCAAGTAGTTTTCTTTTACATTTTAAGCAACAGATTTGAGGAAACAAAACAGATGCAATTAGAATTATTTCCCCGGACTTGGGAAGATTAGGATAGCCAAGAGTGGAAGTCTTGAGGGAGGGTGAGGATGCTAGGGAAATAATGAAATTATGGCCAGAATGTTTCCTGGAGGCAATAGGTAATGTACAACCAAACTGAGAAAAGATAGGAGACTGTATGCTTCCCTTGAGGTTGTTGTGGGCTATCATTTAAATATTAATAGTTACTGAACCAAGTAGGGGATGTGTGTGGAGTATCTTTACTTTTTAAAATTATTCATCGCTACCAATTATCTATACAAGCTAAAATGCTCAAGCCACATCCAGGAACTTCCCAATTAGAAAGGCTGCATTTCTAAGGGTAATTGTCAAATCTGTCACATGGGAGAATTTCTCCAAGATGAAGGGAAAGTCATGTAAATATTACACAACTTTCTGAAATTAAAAATCCAGCCAGCCAACAGGGACTACCTCCTGCAGTTCCATCTCCTCATTCATAGGCCCAATTTAGCAATTGCATTAATGGAGATGGAAATGACACACAGGTTCCCAGAAAAAGCGGTCTCAGTCCTTCAACACTCCCCAATATTACGAGTGAGAATAGCAGAGGGCAGTTTTCTTTCTGCATCTTCTCTCGCTGAGTGAAAGCTTTTGATTTGCCTGCATTTGTTAATCAGCCAGAACAAGGAAATATTAACATTCAGAACTGTGCTGTGGAAAGGTGGTAGTTCTGTGAAAAACTACAATGAAAATTGCTTGGTGTTATTACAACCATCTTAACTTAAAGCTATAATTATTAGTCTGTGCTTCTCAAGGGCAGTGTGCAGGAAGTCCACAGATAATAATCAGAGTTGATTTCCTTCTGAATCTTGCCATTCAGGGACTCTGCTTTCAGTCCAGGGAAAATGCCATAAATCCCTTCTCTATTTATACAGATGAGAGTGAGAGCTTGTCTGGCACAAGGTAACTTTCAAGCTGACCCCTGCAAAATGCTGAAGGCCACAGCTCCACATAGAGTCAATGAAAAGCAAAGAGGAGAAGAAGAAAAGCCCTGCTCGCTGAACAGAACCCATGGTTACACAAAAACTCATCCCTGTGTTGAAATCTAATCATGGGCAACATGTTTTAAAGCTATGTTTCTGGATCCCACTTATAATGCTCATGTTATCCAAACCAGCAAAGTCACAACACTGCTCTTAGCGAAATAACTGTAATTAGAGGTCAAGGAACAAGCTTCTAGTAACAGAGCAGACTCCAAGCTCTTTCTCAATATATATCAATGTCCACGAACAAACAAACAAACAAACACTTCTGCTATTGAGCCAATCCTAACTCATGGTGTCTAGTTTAAAATAGAATTTCTCCCAGCATTTCCAAGGCTGTTAATAGTTTTCAGAAGCAGTCACATCTTTCTCCATTGGAGCAGCTGAGGAG
Organism: Elephantulus edwardii; assembly: GCF_000299155.1. Lineage (NCBI taxonomy): Eukaryota > Metazoa > Chordata > Mammalia > Macroscelidea > Macroscelididae > Elephantulus > Elephantulus edwardii. Next base: position 39,988,895 of record NW_006399753.1, read on the forward strand.
TTCCAACTCGCAACTCCTGTTTGGCAACCAAGCACTTTAACCATTGTACACTAGGACTCCTGTGGATGCTTTGTTGTCGCTATGTGCTATTGAGTAAAAACTGACTCATAATTGACCCTCCAGGGGGTTTTTAGAGGCTGTAAATCATACAGGAGGAGATTGCTCACCTTTCTCCCACAGAGCAACCTGAGGACTCAAACTGCCTGCTTTTGGGGTTGGCAGTAAAACTCCTTACTACTGGGCCACTACAGCTACTCATTGTTGTTATTGATTGCTGTCAAGTCAAGCATGGCTCACTGGGACCCTATGAACAAAAGGCCTGAAGGCTTTCTACAACTATCATCAAAGTTCATAGAATTTCCTGAGGCATGTTGTTTAGGAAATGAATGCCACTTCTGCCTAACTATTGCAAATCTTTATGAACATTGTTATAATTCTGAATTTTGTTCAGAGGAAATATGAGAGTATGCTGATGTCTTAAACGGCATAGTAAATTAGGCAAGTTTGAAAGAAAAAAAGCAACAAAAAGAAAAATGTATACTAGTTCATCATGAGTCATCATATCAAACAACCATCTAAGGTTAAGCAGATACTTAAGTGTACTGTTGTCAGTATCAAACACATCAACAAATCTTTCTTAAAGGAAAGTCTTTTATAGTGCTCACACCTCTTGTTTAACACTTAAAAGCAATCCGGCACTAAAAATTATTTCTGTAGCACATTATACTGTACCTCTTTATCCAAGACCTCAATTTTTTGTAAAAACCTCCTCTCTTTGGTAGTCCTTCTACAAAGAGTAACTAACCCCTGTGTGGTACCAAAGGTAACAAGATGTGATGCCCACTAAACCACTAGGCAGAGTCTGCATAGGGACACAATGGAAGAAAAGGCTGATTGCCTACATCTAAAAAAGCAGCCAACTGAAAATTGTAAGAAGCACAGTTTGATGTTGACACACTTGGTGTCATGATGATGAGATGTGAACTCTACCACAGCCATGTTAGTTCCCCACCCCTCCCCCGTCCTACTGAGATTTCTCCACGGTCTATGAATATCTGCCTTCTTAAACTAAGAACTTAAACTCTGTTGCACCACTAGTGAACAAAGAAGAAATGGGCATTGAGAGGAGTCATTTGCTAAATTGCCAACATCTGTTAGGTAGTCTGTACAGTATCCTAACTGGTACTGGTAAAACTTAGAAACTATGAAGCATAACCATTTTGCATTCCAGGGCTGCATGGAAGAGTCAGTTTTGACATCTGAATTGAGCTGACATTGTTTGCTTGCTTTGAGGCTGTCTTCAATTGTCTTTCTAACTGCTGAGAAAATGACTCCCCAAGGGAAGCCTTGGGGATCACAAATGCACAAACATCTGGGATTCAAATCTCTTTCAATTACATTAATTATCTGCTATGTGTGGGAGAAAGTTTTGACTCTAAAATAACATTAATTTAATGTCAAGGTTAGAGAGAAAGATTTTAAATATCTAAACCCAAAATTCCCTTTAAAAGCCCTGAGGGGAAATATCTGTGCATGCAGCAATGAAATTGTGATGAGACATGGAAAGAAAGAAAGAAAGAGTCTCCTTGAACTATGTGGTGAAGGTAGCTGATGAATCAAAAGTCTGCAATTCCTGTTTAGGTAAATCATACAAAGGGGGGTTAAAGATGCCAAATTATTTGCTTAAGAACTGTTTGTAACATGTTATTTTATCCGCTGAGAACTGTCTGCCTACAGTAGCATCCACTATTCATCTGTCAGTTTGTTTTAATATAGTGGCTTGTGTGTTGCTTCTACTTGAGCAGTTTTCACCACTAAAAACAGGGTGACCTGGGCAGATAGGTTTTAGTGGAGCTTTCAGACCAAGACTAGGATGAAAGATTCGGTGATTGACTTCTGAAAAACAGTCGAAGAAAACCTGTGGATTGCACTATGATATCGTCCAACCCAGACAAAAGGGACAAAAAGACACTCTGGCCGCATGCGCTGGCCATCTGCTCTTCCTCCAGTTTACCACACTCAGGGTAAGGTCTTTGCACTTGCAATGCACTGTGCGTGCTTTCTGCTCAGTCTTCTACAGCTCTCTCTCCTCTAATCTCATTTAAGTTTTGTGCTGTAATCTAAAATAGAGCCAACCCCACAAGTATCTCAAGATTGTGCAAGTGTGTACGCGCCCATGCACGTGCGAGCACGTGTCTGTGTTCTAATTTTCTACTAGTTTATTTGCAAAGTTCAAATATATTGTTTTCAAGAACAAATTCTTTCAATTTCCATCATGTCCCCCACCCATCAAATTGTAGAACCCCATGATTAATCCTCCTCGCCCACTGCACATCCTCACCCTTCTGCTTTCAACCTCTCCCACCCCTCTTGGATCCTTATACTCATTCTACAATAATGGTTTATACAATATTTATCCTTGGGGGACTGAGTTAGTTCACTCAGAATAATGCCCCTCCTAAGTTAGGTAATAATTTACAAAGTCATTGCTCCTGCGTGCTGCATATTCCATTGTGTGAATGTACCATAATTTCTCAATCCATTTGTTTGTGGTTGGACATTTGGGCTGTTTACACGTCCTTACAATGGTGACTAATGCTGCTATGAACATTGGTGTACAAAACTCTGTTTGTGTCTCAGTTTTCATTTTCTTGACATTTTCTTATCCTACTTTATTTTTTAAAAAAAAATTCTCACTGCCTATAATTATGATATATATACCCTGACTTACCAATATGGTTACATTCCAAAGATCAAATTGCTATTTGAAAATCAGTGTTATCCAAGAACAGAGGATGATCACATCAGGTCACAAAATGAGACATCACTACATCATTACAAAACTGCCATATTATATCATTATGTAGCTGCAAAATCACATCACTGTGTAACTGCCAAATCACATCATTACATAAACACTAAACCAAAAAGAATCACAGCCCCAACCAAGAAGACACATACTCTAAACCAAAAGAATTAGAATTTCTCTAATCTTGCATCATGGAACATATGGCTGTCAGACAGTGTTAATGGGTAACATAGATAGTAGATTTGAGAAAATCTATTTGAAGTAGATTTCTACATGTAAGAAAAAAGACAGTTAGCAATTGAAGAGTTTAGGTGTTTTCTGTTAAGGAGTGTTATTCTCCTCCCCTTTAGTTTATCTGTTTGTCAATCTCAAAAGACTATATTGTTTTGTTTTGAATTTTCCCTGCTGTATCCTCAACAGCTTGGAAAATGTCTGATCCTGATAAAACATCAGCACTATAGTAAGTAAACAAAGGAGCTAGTGGTATATATAGATATGTTTTAATACTGTTTTTTCTAAGAAGCTAAGATAGAGTAAGAAACGAATATTAACTAAATATGCCAAAAGCCTGACACACTTTCTTTCCTGCAGATTTAATGATCAAACGTTACTGGATATCTGCTACTTTGAACCTTTAGATTTTACAATTTAAGGAACCTGTCCAAAGATACATGCCTACTTTCTCCCTACAGTCTGTAGGTTTTCTTTACATCTTATTGGGAAAAGTTTCTCAAGCACACAGGGGTTTAATATTAGAAGATTCTATTCATTGTTTTGTCTTCTCCTGATTGTGCATTCAATACATTTCCAAACCTATTTATACCATAGGCTAGTGCTTCTAAGTTGGATCTCATTTTGTCTCTTATAATCATTATGGTTTGGGGCTTTACCACTAGGTCTCTGATCCACCTTGAGTTGATTTTTGTATATGGTGTGCGAACCTGGTTTCAGTTTTCTGTAGGGAAATGTTCAGTTTTGCCAGCATCACTGTCAATCAGAGGGTAGCAAATCAAAACAACAATGGGACCCCCTTTAACGCCAGTAGAATTGCAAAGTTTAACAGGACAACAACTAATAAATGCTGGAAAGATGTGGGGAGGTTAGCGCTCTAATGCATTGCTGGTGGGATTGTGAAATAGTATAACCACTCTGGGAGTTTGACATTTCCTGTAAGAGTTGAACATAGATACTCCATATGACCCATCTGTTCCACTCCAAGGAAATTAGAACTAAGAGACAAATGGAATAATGTACACATATGTTCATAGCAGTGTTAGTCACAATAGCCAGAATATAGAAACAGGCCAAATGTCCATCAGCAAGGAGATGGATTGATGAATTGTGGTACTTTCACACAGTGGAACACTAATCAGCATTAAGGAATACTGATTTTGTAAAATACTATAAAATATGGGAGAATTTAGAGAACATTATGTTTAGTGAACTCAGTTTCATAAGGACAAATACTGAGTAAGACCTTTAGTGCAAAAATAGAAGAATAATTAGTAAAATGTGCATAAATGTCCAAAAGGCAAAGGGGGAAGGGTGGGGAAAAGGGAAGGGTGGAAATCACTAAGATATGTGTGTGTGAAGGAATAGGAAAGATTCAATGGGGACTTGAAACAATGGTGAAATAATATTAGTGGTGTAATAACAGAAATTGCTTAATGGTAATTAATGATATAAAATACAATGTAAATGAATGATTATGTGAAATACAATAGAAATGAAAGACTGCATAAAACAAGCATATGAATAGAATGCAATGTAAATGAATTATTTTATGAAAAGTTAATACAAATATTTTTTTAAAAAGTTAACTTACTGATTCTCATTCTCTCAGTTCTGACTCAAGTGACCCTCTATCAGGTTTCTGAGGTTGTAGATTGGAAGAGGAGGAGATTGCTCATCTTTTCCCCCCAAAGTGCTTCCAGGGGTTTTGAACTGCCAGAGATTGGGTTTGGGTTATCAGTGACACTCCGATAACCTTTCAAGTCTTGTTTTAATCAATCTGTTTTCCATGTGCCTGATTTTACTATTTTCATTGTCAAAATATTTCATATCCAACTGTAATGTTGCTGCTGTTATGTGCTGTCTAACTGCCTCCGACATGCATACTCTCATTATCCCAGTTACTGTGTCAATCCGTCTCATCCAGAGTCTTCCTCTCCTGTGCTGTCCCTCCACCCTTCCAAGCTCGATGTCCTTCTCCAAGGACTGGGCCCTGCTGGCCATGTGCCCAAAGTTTGTGAGACAGAGCTTCAAGATCTTTGCCTACAAGGAGCAGCCTGGTTTCATCATCTCCTGGATAAACCTGTTTGTTCTCTATGTAGTCCATTGTATGTACAAAACTCTTCTCCAGCACTACAGCTCAAAGGCATCAACACAGTAACTTCTTAACAAAATTCTTTTATTATCTCCAGTATATTCCTTAGAATTTACCTTGTGTATTACTACCAAGTAAACATTCTGAAGATTTTGTGGAAGAAATCACTGTTTACAAGTCAAAATTCAAACACTGCAGTTTCGAAATCCTAATCTGTAACATGGTTTTGACTATTCCTCGATATCTTCCAATTCAAAGAAGTCTTCAAAATGTATCCTGTTTCCTTTGGTTTTCATTCCACATTCTACCCATTTCCTAGGAAGCTCTGGTGACCTAGTTGGAAGAAGCTGTGCTGCAAGCCAGAAAGCATGGAGTTCAAAACCACCAAAAGCCCCAAGGAGAAAGATGGACAATCTCCTGCAGTGTAATTAACTGCCCATGAAAACTCACTGGAGGGTCAGTTATGAGTCAGTTTTGACTTGATGGCGCACAACAGCAACCCATTTCTTAGGCACATGGTTCAAATCCATTAGTTGCTGCACCAGATCTCTTCCTGTGCAATTTACTGCCTCTGAAAACCAGTTTTGACCAGGTGCTTACAATTCTCAGCTCCAGAAGACACTATTCACATGTCTATACTCTAGGAAGTACAACACTTGTTTATGCTTTGAAAAGTAAGTCACTTTTCTTCCTTTTGATTTGTAATCTTCCAGTCCATTGAGGCTATTCTGTGTATCCTTTGGTCATTCCAGTGCTTAAACAGTACAACATAACTGGTATCAGCCCATTTCCACTTTTTTAATCTCTATCTCTTTTTGCTTTTCCCCAAGTGTGGATCTCTTGCCTGGACTGTGGAAGTTAGAAATTGTATTGAGTTGAAAATAAGTTCAGTCTTTGCTTTTGTGAGAATGAGAGGCATAACTTTTGTCATTTTACAGCCACAACATTGATAATGGAACTAGAATAAGAAAGGTGGTGGTCTGGTGGAATCAGGAAAGGTTTAGCCTGGATCTCAGTGATCTATTTCATTGATATATTTTAGGCTCATCTCTAGCATTTGTCATAAAATTCTCCATAAAAAATGGAATGACAGTCCCTGCCCTGAATATGTAAAACCATATTCATTTCCCATCATCACTATCCAGATATTCTTTTTACTTTAGTAGAGTAAGAAGTACAACCATTACACCTCCCCCTATGTGATAATATACCTTTCCACATGAAAATATGTACTAGAAAATGAATATATGCATGCATAGAATACTGTGATTTCTATCATTTTAATCGTTTATATAAAGTATAGATGATAAACTCCTGAAAGGCAGGAGCATGCCATCTTTCCTATGAAGACAAAATTATCATCTGCGTCAGGAATCTTAAATGATGATGACAGCCTCTATTTAAATATTCAAAGTTACCGAGTGTAGTTTTCCTAACAAGCTAAAAGAGGAAGGACAAAAGCAACCTAACTCTAAAAAAAGTAAAATTCTACTTTCTCTGAGTGCTGAGATCCTTATTTATAGATATTGCTGCTTTATATGAGAATTTAAACCACTTTGATGCTGGTTTAGGAAGTGTGCCTGGAAGTAGTTGTGTCTTTAAAGCAGACACATTGTACGCTGGAACTCTAGTCTCATTAAGGAAGTACCTGAGTTGATAATAAAGTAAGAGGTAGGATGGTTTCCCCTTCATTCTGTAAATCTTTTCCGAATTTTTTAGGTTGTTAAAAGAATCGAGTTCAAGGCATAATGATGATTAAGTTAATTTATAAAGTTTGGGGTTTGGTTGGTTTTTTGGTTTGTTTTGTTTTTGTTTTTTCTCTAAGCATGTTTCTTAGGCTTGAATATTAAAAACATGAAGAATATTAAAAATACGAAGAGCTCTACTGCTCATGATGGAGGACATAAACCATGTTTTCTCCTCAGAGGTCATTACCACTACTACAGAGAACTGGACTGGATATAGATTGCTCACCTTCATGCACTGGGTGGATATGTTACCAGCCACTGGATGTCACTCTTACTCTACACCAACTGAACAGATCTGACTGCTAATCATTGTCAACAAAGTGCCTAACATTGACTTGACATCTTGATGCCAAAGGCATCAAATCAGGTCTCTGTTTACCATTTTACTGACTACAGAAGCACTACTAATCATTAAGTACTTATGGTATGCATTAATTAAATTGCCATTATGAACTGGTAATTTTTTTAAAAATTATTTTTCTTTTATCTTGGTTTGCATATAAAATTCATATACATTGTGTTTGTTTATATATATCTCACACATTTATCTATTCATGCTGTGTTTCATATGATCATTCTTATACATTGTGTTTTATAAAATTAATCACCACTGATACATGCTTGTCTTTTTTACCTCAATGTACATAGGCAAATGTTTGGTTTGCTTTGTATATACAATTTCATGGATTCGTGATGTTGGTTTTATGCCTATGGTTAGTAGCTACTACACTAACAACATCTCTATCTATTTTCTATCTATTTCTCTATCTAGCTATCTAGCTGTCTATCTATCACCAGAGAGCTGATGGTACATCTTTAAGGAAATTTCATTTTAAAAATCAATCTCTTACAAGTATCATTGTATTTGGTGAGAACAAATGTTCATGAGGTTAATACAGATAATTCTAGTTATGTTTCTATTTAATTTTGTTCCATCTTTCATTTACAATCTGTTCTGTCTTCCTAATTATGTTTCATGTTACCTAACAGGAAAACCCCAATGTGAATTCTATGTTTTACCTCCCAAGGGATTATTTAAAGCATTCTGTTTTATAGGGTCTAGACTATAACAACCACAACTACAACAAAAGTGACACCACTCATATAAGTAATTACTACTAGGTCATTCAATGGATTGTCCAATAATACTGTCTACAAATTTCTACTTTCTCAGTGTTGAATCAAAGATTCTATATGAATGTGTTATAAAAACAAGAAAGTATTATATAATTCTTGGATAGGTGTTATGATCCATTTTTATGATGACTGTGGTGTGACTGGATGGATGACCCTCTGTTTTTGCACCTCAAACTTAACCTCTCAAAAGTATTCATACAACTCTCTCCATTTATCATTATTACAATATTTTTCATGATGTTGCTGTTGGCTGCCTTATAGTCTTTGAGGGTTTAACTTTTCAGATACATACTGCCAGGTCTGTATCCAGAAGTGCCTTTGCAGGGATTTGAAGCTCCAATGTTCTGGCTAGTAGTGAGACGTTTAATTGTGTATCATACAAGGACTCCATGTCAGTATTTATAAAACTGTGTTTTAGTTGTTAGACTATTTATTTGCTTCCCCGCTGGGTTATCAATCCTGAAGAAACAGTGTCTCTAGCAGTTTCATTTCCTCAAAACTGAATCCTACTTTTCTCTGTACTTCCTGAATATTGACAAGGGGAGCAGAGGCGGGTCACAGGAGGACATCAACCTCATTTTCATTCAAAGCAGCAAACATCCTGTCCTCTATCCCATCCTCCTCTCTTGACAGCTTGCACCCTCCATCCATCAGCAGTGGTCACCCAGACACAGTTCTAGTGCTCTGATATGGTCGCCCCACAGTGTGTAGAAGTGTAATTGGGCTTAGTGTTTGTTTTCTCCCCATTACTCGCCTCCCTGCCCACTGAGAAGCTTAAATCACATGGAAATGCCTGACTGCTTCCAATTACCTTTTTTTTTCCTTTTGTAAAGTCACTAGAGCAGTTCTACTCGCATGGCAAAGGATGTGGACACATTAGTCCTGGGCGCCTTGAAGACGTGGGAAATCCACCCCGCTAATTTAAGGTTGCTGTAATGTGGCTTTCTGATTTACCCACCCGGGCCACTGCTGTCAGATTAGAGCAATTAACTGGTAATTAGGATTCTGAATGGGAAAATTAATTTGGGGGACTGTAATCACCATTCTCCCTCTAGGAAATCTACGCACGTGCGTAAGCACTGAAGAAAATTCTTAAATATCTGTTAGTTTAATAAAGGAGGAAAAGAGGCTGCAATCCCAAGACTGAATGCTTGATTAATTAATGTGTTATGAACCCAAGCATGTTGTTATCAGAGATATCTAATCGATTCCTTTAATGTAACTTGGGCATTACATGCTTGACTTGTTTGCTTACTTTGAAGGTGGTCCAGTTCAAAGAGGAAAAGAAAATGCATACATTTAATTGGATTTTAGAGTACATTTTCCATACAATTCTTGCTTTGTGTTTGCTATGCCAACCAGAGAGATATGCTTTTCAGTTCTGAAAACCCATCTTTCTAGAATTGTGGGTGTATGGGTTGTTTGTTGTTTTTCGGGTGTGGATTTTTTTTTGTCATTTTCCCCCCTCTGGAATATTCCCCTATGGAAAGGGATCTCATTCTCTTTTATAGCTTCTTCTGCCTGTTTTAACTACACATATCCTGACTTTCTATATACATTATACGATCTACTTATTTACTTAAACAGAAAGACCAGTGGTTTCCCCTGGACTCTGGTGTCATACTCTGTGGCATGGAGCACTCTTAATCAAAAGTCTGCAGGTCTCCAGCCTTTTGATTCCACCAATGACTCCATAGGATAAAATGGGCCATGTTCTCATACAAAGATCAACAGTCTTGGAAATTCAATGGAGAGTCACAAGAAGTGGGAATCTACTCAATGTCAGTGAGGTGGGTTTGCTTCTGTTTCTTTGACCCCCACCCCCCGCAAGGTTGCATCAAGTGTAATATATTGGATTGCTAGCTGAAAGGTCAACAGTTCCAATTCCAGATACCCAGATACTCTGTGAGAGAAAGATGAGTAGTCACAGTCTGGGAAACCTGATGGAAGGTCACTAGGGCTTCAAACTGACTTGATGACAGTGAGTTTTGTCCTTGTGCATACTCTTTCCTAAAGACTTTATTTATGAGTACATTTGAAATGATCACGATTCACGAATATTTCTATTTTCATGGCAAAGGAGGTTGAGTTTTCAAGTATGGAAATACAAAGGAAGAGGAACAGTTGTAAGCAGACACTGGTGATTGGGACA
>NW_006399753.1:40001676-40025621 GCF_000299155.1 Elephantulus edwardii
GTCAGAGACAGTGCGATTGGCACAGGACAGAGCGGAGTTTAAGGCTGTTGTACATAGGGTCGCTATGAGTCGCAGGAGACTCGACGGAACATAGCAACAACAACAACAACCCTGCTTCTTTTTCTCTGTAATGCATTTGAACATGCTTGGGAATCTTTCTATGGTAACGTTTCCATGGTCTTCAGTGGAGTGCTCTTCCTTACGAAATCATTTCCCCTACTTTTTATACTTCGTATCATCACATTTCCCTTCTGCTACTCCAGTTACAATGTTATCGGAGTAAGTTCCTTGCATTACAACTTACTTCTCTTTCTCTTATTCCTTACACAGAATATGTCCTCAGGTACCAACAGTTATATCTCTTGATTTATTTTCTATCCATTTCCAACATTTTAAGCTTTGCAGAGTTTCACAGGAGCCTTGTGCCTTAGTTTCTGATGCTTAGGCTGGTCTCATAAGATTGTGTCTTCACTTCCAATCTCAAATCATTACTTGGGAGTCATCCACAAGCCTGTTCCATCACTTTTCAGTAAAACAGATCCTTTATTAAACTCTTTAAAACAATTTCCTGCTATCATGAAGACTATTAGATCAGTAGTCTGCATATTAACATTCAAATATCATTAAAAGTCAAACTCATTGTTACTAGTTCAGATTCAACTCATAACTTACTCTCCAGTGAGTTTCCAAGGCTATAATTAAGATGAGAGGAGATTTCCCAAGTTTCTCCCATAAAGGCACAGCTAGATTCAAAGCAACAGAGACGCATGGTCTTTTGATTAGCAGTGCAACTCTCTATGGACTAGGTCATCGGAATTCCCTCAAGAGATCATCAAACTAATGAACTCATTGCCTCAGAATTGGAACAAACTCATAGCTGATCTTCAAGAGAGAGAGTTTTCAGAGGCTTAAAGCAATGAAAGAATGTTTTTCCAATGAAAAAAGCAAATGGGAGGAGGGAAGGGAGGAAAATGTGCAACAATGAATGTATGGAAATCCAAGTTCTTTATAAACTTTCATTAAAATCTAATTATACACACACACACACACACACACACACACACACACACACACACTGGGAGGAGATTGCCCACCTTTCTTCTGCAGAGCAGCTAGTGGATTTGAACTTCCTACCTTGGGTTGGCAGTGAAATTCCTTATCTACTAGACTACACAGCAAAGAAACTTAAAATCTCTTGGAAAATTAGAATGTGGATACTAATTAAATAGAATATATGGAAGCATTTATAGATACTTGCCTCATTAAAATATATTTGTTACTGCTGTTGAAACCAACCTATAACTGCCCTTTTAGTGTGTTTTCAAAGACAGTTAATCACACTGGAGGAGACTGCTTATTCTTATCCTGTAAAATATATTAAGCAAACTAGTGATATAAAATCTGCTTGCTGAAACGGAGGAGGACCTGAAGCACTTGTTGTAGAGGGTCAAGGACTGTAGCCTTCAGTATTAAAGCTCAACATCAAGAAAACAAAGGTTCTCACCACTGGGCCGATTGGCAGCATCATGATGGATAATGAAGAGACTGAGATTGTTGACAGCTTCAGTTTGCTTGGCTCTACAGTCAACACTCTTGGTGACAGCAGCCAGGAAACTAAAAGATTAATTGCTTTTGGAAAATCTGCTGTCAGAGAGCTTTCCAAAGTACTGAAGAGCAACAGTGTCAAACTGGAGACTAGGTGCACCTAATACAGGCCATAGTCTTTGCAATTACTTGCTATGCATCATAGAGCTGGACAATGACTAGGGATGATAGAAGGAGAGTTGATGCCTTTGAGTTTTAGTGCTAAAGAAGAAAATTGAATATACCAGACTGCTGGGAGAATAAAAATGTTCGTCTTTAAGAGGATGAAGCCAGGTTTGTCCTTGGAGGCAAGGATTCTGAAGCTCCATCTGACATATTTTGGACATGTTGCAAGGTGGGATCAGTCCTTGGAGATGGATATCATGTTTGGAAGGGTGGAGGAACAGCACAGGAGAGGAAGACCATTGATGAGATGGATTGATTCAGTCACTGGGGTAATGATAATGGGCGTGTCAGAGACAATAAGATTTGCAAGGGATAGAAGAGGGTTTAGGGCTGTTGTACACAGGGTCACTATGAGTCACAGGTAACTCAATGATACATAACAACAATAATATAAATTATATGTTATATGTATTACATTTATAGTTGTGTATTAAAATCCATCTATTTCTTCAAAATATCTTCCTTTAATGCCTCTATATTTTCTTTTATTTGTTTCAAGTAACTTGCAGTTGAGCCACACTTTTCTGCTTTTGGACTTCAGTCACCAATGATAATGACATTACGATGACTCCAAACAAACCTTAGGCAGCATTAGCACAATTATCTATGAAGCATTGTGAGATTTAATATACTGGACTAGAGAAACTGAACTAATGGTACTGAACTATCAATCAATCTAGAACAAATTATGCTGAATGATATTAATCAGACAGAAAAAGACAATTATGTTATAAGGCACTAAGAAACAAAAAGCTAAGGAAAGGTTTACACACAGAATAAATTTTGATGAGGATTAACAGGGAGGAGAAAACAGGAAGAGGAGAGTGAAAAGTAATAAACAGAAATGTTAGGACAGGAGAGAAAATATACAGTAATGATATATATTGCAAATAATTGCCGTTAGGTGCCATCAAGCTGAGTATGACTCAGAACAAACCTCTGAACAACAAATCTGAACTCTGACACACTAGAGTCCATTCTGGCAGTCTCCTAGTCAATTCACCTTGTCAAGGATCTGCTTTTCCTTCACTGGCCCTCTAACCATCTAAGCATCATGACCTTCTTCAAGGAACAGCCCCTCCTACCAACATGCCCAAAGTATGTGCGAGGAAGCCTCATTATCCATCTCCAAAGAGCACTCCAGCTGCACTCTCTCAATGGAATAGAATTGAGAACTCAGAAATTAGCCCATGGTCTACTGATTTTTGACAAGAAGATGAAATCCATTAAGTGAGTAAATGGCATCTTCTTTAACAAATAGTATTGGTAAATCGGAAAACTATCTGTAGAAAGCCCAAGCAAGATCCACACCTTTCACCATACACAAAAACCAACTTAAAATGGAAAAAGTACCTAGGAGTAATACCAAGGACTATAAACTTTAGGAGAAAAAATCTTGGAAGAACTCTAGAAACCGTAGCCCACAACATAAACAGTCTTGTAAGCATCCTGAAAAACCTACAACCAAGAGAGGATAAAATAGCTGAATGAGACCTTCTAAGAATGAAATCCCTATGCACATAAAAAAGCTTCTCTGACAGGGTAAAAAAGAAAGGAAAGACTGGGAAGAAATAGTCGGTAATGACATGTTTTATAAGAGCTTATATCTAGAATTTATAGAATACTTCAGCTCCACAACAAGATAAGATAAAGGTAAACCACCCAATCACAAAATGAGCACAGGATATGAACAGACAATTCACCAATGAAGACATTCAAATAGAGAACAAACACATGAAGAAATGTTCAAAATCTCTAACTCTAAGAGAGATATAAATAAAAACAACTATGAAATACTCCAGTAACAATAGCAAAGTTCAACAGAGCAGCAAACAACAAATGTTGGCAAGGTTGTGGAAAAATTGGAACCCTTATTCACTGTTTGTTGGGAGTGTAAAATGTTGCAACCACTATGGAAGGCAGCATGGAGCTTTCTCAAAAAGTTGGAAATAGAAATACCATTTGACCCAGCAATTGCACTATTGGAAATACACTCTAAAGAAACCAGAACTGCCACTCAAACAGTATGTTTGTTCTTTTGGAAATCTATGAAATGTTCAGTGTTCTTTTCCAACAACACAGCTCAGAGAAATAAGTTCTTCTCTGTCATCCATATTCATTGTCCAGCTCTCAGATGCATACCAAGTGTTTGACAGGACTGTGCCCTGAATCAGATGCACTTCAGTCCTCAAACTGACATCATTACTCCTTAGTAATTTGGAAAGGCCCTTAATTTCAGATTTCTCTAGTGTAATGTGTCTCCTTATTGTCTGACTCCTGGTGCCAAAGGTATTAATTGTGGATCCATATAACATGAAGTTTTTGACAGTTTTAATCTCCTCTCCATCCATTATGATGTTACCTGTCAGTGTAAGAATTTTTGTTTTCTCAACATTGAGATGCAATCTATACAGAAGGCTGCATTCTTTGATCTTCTCCAAAAAGTTCTTCAAGTCCTCCTTGCTTTCAGCAAGCAATGTACAGCAGTAATAAGCAATAATGCAGTATATTGATGAGTCTCCCTCTGATCTTGATGCCACATTCCTGCTCAGAGTGCAGTTTCTCAAATAATTTACCTCTCATTCAAGCTAAATAGATATGGAGAGAGAAAACAACCCAGACACATTCCATTAATAAATTTCATAAAACAAAATTTCTATGAATAACTGAATGAAAGTGTTAAAATTTTTGTAAACTTTCACTGAAAATAAAATTTTAAAACTAACAAAGGCTCCAGAAATTTTCATCTACTTCTACACATTAATTTTAAGTGAAGAATCTCATCTTCTCTGAATAGTCATAATCTAGTCATATACATGAAGTTGTGCAAAAAAACCCCCAAATGTTTTGAGAAGCTGATTTTAACAAGCATGCCTATGTTTTAGTAAATGTTTTCTTGTTGCTAATAATTTCAGTTATGTTCTCTAGTACTTTTCACCTGAAGTGATTGTTGTTTATTACATATCATGACCTTCTGAAATCGCTAATGTATAGTCAAATGGCAGATTGCTAAAATTCTAGGCTTCAGGTAGAACCTTTCACCTTAATCTTCTTCCTTTACTCACCTGTGAATTTTTAACCCTTCCATAGCCAATTTCTAGTTTACAAATATCTAATGACATCCCCATAGTAAAAAGGCATCAAAATATGTAAAATTTGTCTATATTAAGGAAATAATGGAAAAATACTAAACTGATGAAGGTGAGGCAATTAATTGAGTTTAAATTAGAATAGGCTGAAGCCACATGAAACGTCAGTTCCCTGGATGTGAAATTACAAACCAGGTATGTTGCACGTTTATGTAGTGACATTTAAATAAAATTAACCTAATATTAATTTTCCTTGGAATGTCTCAGTGGCTCAAATAGATTGGGCAAGGTGTTGATCTGTTGTACAAAGGGGTGTTATGAGTGTGAGTCAACTAAATGGTGGTGTTGTTGTTGTTATGTGCCATTGAGTAGCCTGTGATTCATGGCAATCCTATGTGCAACAGCTCTGAAGCCTGCCCCGTTCTAAGCCAGTCTCACTGACTCCGACACACTTTCCCTCTTCAGTGCCCTGGTAATCATCTCATCTGGGTTCTTCCTCTCCTACCTTCTCCCTCCACCTTTCCAATCATGATGTCTTTCACCAAGGTTCGGTCCCTCCTGGCCACATGCCCAAAATATGTGAGACAGAGTTTCATAGTCTGAGCCTCCAAGGACAAAATTGATTTCACCCTCTCCAAGACAGATCTATTTGTTTTCTTGGCACTATGTGTTCAAGACTCTTTTCCAGAACCACGAGTCAAAGGCATCAACTCTTCTTTCATCCTTAGCCACTGTCTAGCTCTCTGATGCATAGCAAGTGATTGCAAAGGTCATGGTCTGGATTAGGCGTTAGTCTCTAGACTAACATCACTGCTTCTCACGACTCTGGAAAGGTCCTTGATAGCAGAGTTACCTAATACAATCATATTTTGATTTCCTGACTGCTGGTGCCCAGAGTGTTGACAGTGGAACCGAGCAAGCTGTACTTGTTAACAATCTCAATCTCTTCTCCATCTATTGTGGTGCTGCCAATTGACCCAGTGATGAGAATTTTTGTCTTCTTTATGTTGAGCTTCAATCCATATTGAAGACTACAATCCTTGACCTTCTGCAGCAAGTGCTTCAGGTCCTCCTCAGTTTCAGCATGCAAGGTTGTGCCATCTGCATAATGTAGGTTGGTGGAGAGTCTTCCTCCAACCCTGCTGATGTAACATTCCTCCACATAAAGCTCAGCCACCCAAATGATCTTTACTGCATATAGACTGGAAAGTTATGGAGACAGGATGCATCCCTGACGCACTCCCTTCCTGATTTTGAACCACACAGTGTTTCCCTGCTCTGTTCTAAAGACTGCTTTCCTGGTCCAAGCGTACGCATAAGAACAATCAGGCTACAAAAAGGAAAGCTGTTCAATCCCACCCACAGGTACTTTAGAAGACCTGATAATTTGACTGCACAGGGTCACAGTCTTAAAATTTCTATGGACTAGTTCTCTTACAGGGCCCTAGTTGTCCTTCTGTGCTATCAAGTGGGAGTCCACTCACAGCTGCTGACTTTCCAGTGGGTTTTCAAAGGCTGTGAATTGCAGTGGAGGAGACTGCCCATCTTCTTCCTGGGGAGCAGCTAGTGGATTCAAAATGACTGCCTTGATTTGGCAGCACAAATCCTTATCACTAGGTCACCAGAGCTCCCTCTGGGGCCACTCAGAGTTGGAAATGACTCAATGGAAACTAACAACAACACTTTTTCTAGGGAATGATTACATGTATTCAGTAAATAAAACAATTTATTGGAACTTTATTTTGCCTCTGTCTCAAGTACGGACAAGCCTCATAGCATTCCTATGCACAACATATCAAAACACTCCCTAATCTCATTTGAGCCACCAAAGGACCTCAAGAAAATTTACTTCTGGGTTAATTTACTTAAATGTCAATAGTAAAATATGTATCATGATGGTTACAGTAGAAAAATCTACAACAGTTCCAGAGTATAATTTTCACTCAGGAAACCATTTTACTCATAGCACTGGGTTTGAGAAGAATTCATAAAAAATAAAAAGGAAGAAAAAAAAATAAAATTGGTGAAAGTAATATAAAAATTAAAAATTATCACATACTATACACTATTTCCTATTTTTAAATGAAAATCTTAGATAGAAGATACAGAACTCACATCCACACCAGACAGCATCATATATTTGGTTAGCTGAAACAACAGGAAATGAAGCAAGAGGTTTCTGGTTCGAAATGACAGCTTTTCATTTTCATGTCATTCAGGTTGACAATTGATGCACAGGCTACCTGTCACAATTCGTCACTGCCTACCTTGCAGAAATCGGCCTTGGAAGTTTCCAGAAAAGAAAAATCTGAAGAAAACAATGAAATCTCATTTGATTAGATGAGCCAGAATAAAAATAATTTTTTTGCAGGGGCAAAACGGTGTCATAGAAAATAGTTATTGATTCATATTGAAAACAGCCTAGCACTGTGAAGATGCTATTAGAAAATGGAATTGTTAGTTGTAAGTTCAGCATCACAACATGCATGTGGTCTTCAAATATTTGCTTTGCTTATGATACAGGTTTGTGGGGTTTTTATGGTTGTTGTTAGAGAAAAATAAAAAAAAAACAAAACTCCCAATTCATTTAACAGTAAAAAACCAGGAAACTCATATAAATTTGAGACTTCTGGTTTCTCAGGGAAAAATAAAATCAGAAGATTTAACAATATAGACCTGCAAGGCTACTGTCAGTTGCCTGTGACAGGACTGTCAGTTGGAGCTGCCTAGAAGCTGAGTTCTGTTTTCCACAGATGCCTATCATGGCCAATACCCAGATGGTCTCACACATTTACATACTTGACCTGAGGAGATCCCTGAATTTGGATCTGTGTGTTAAACTATAAATAGAACTATTGTGTGGAGTCTCTAAATTATGTCATGAAAATTATTAATTAGCTGTACATTTTAGGGCTTTTCTGATGCCTGAGACTATGTTGACCTTAAATGGTAAAATTTCTTATAAACATGGGTAGAAGTATATACAAGCTAGAACTCCAAGCTTGTTTCTGAACATATTCAGTGTGTCATCCTTCTGACTTAATTTTCTCATTTTTCTTAATGTATTTCTACCATTTATTCTTTGTCCTTCTCTTCTTCTCCCTCTCCTCTTTTCTACCCTTCTGTCTTTTCTGTTTTCTCTATATTATTGTTCTATGACTTTACTTCAGTTTCCTGTAAGCTACTAAGGTTCTCTGTATACTTCTTTACTCTTTCTGTAGGTCACTTAGTCATTTCTACCTTTTTGTCTGTTATATTAATTCTCCCAAAGAAAATATCTGATTAGGTGCAGAGTTAGACTAAATGCTCCAACTTCTTGTAAAAGCTGAATTGTTAATTACTATGTGGCCACCATTGGCTAGGGCACTAATTTCCAGCCCTGTTAAACATAGCTAAAATAAATGATCATATAATTCAAAGGTTGCTAGTTTATGCAATAAAGGCAAGCCTCTTGTGGCTCTTGGTGTTGGCTACCATCCAGTGAACCCATTCTCAACTCATGTTACCATGTAACATTTTTACTTTTTACCTGATAAATAGAACTGACCCAGTTCCTATGTTTTATCAGCCATCCAAAACATGAAATTCTTTTATGTTGTCCCTTTTTCAGTCCCTGGGATGTTGGATCATGTTGCAGAAAAGTACTACAAAAAGTCTTGCTACAATCAACTGTATAGTATAATCTATTGTTGTTTATTTTTAAAATAATCAACTTCTAGTGATTTGTTAAAATTGACAGTGAAGACTTGACAAGTTCACAACAATAACTTGTTTTTAATGAGCATCTTTTTAAGTGGAAATTTATAATGAAATTATTTAAAATAATTTTATTCTTTTTAAAATCATATTTTATTTTTAAGATTCAGAGAAAATAACTGGAAAGACTTTGAGCTGTGGTGCTGGAGAAGAGTATTAAATGTACCATGGACTGCCAAGAAAACAAACAGATTCATCCTGGAGAGGGTTAAACCAGACTACTCTTTGGAGGCAAGGATTCTGGGACTTCATCTGACATATTTTGGACATGTTGTAAGGAGGGACAGGTCCTTGGAGAGGGACATCATGCTTGGGAGGGTGGAGGGACAGTGCAGGAGGGGAAGACCCTCTATGAGGTGGATTGATTCAGTGACTGGGGTAATTGGGATGGGTGTGTCAGAGGCAGTGAGATTGGCACAGGATAGAGCAGGGTTTAGGGCTGTTGTAGATAGGGTTGCTAGGAGTCGCAAGCAACTCGACAGCACATAGCAACAACAACATAGACCAATGACATTTTAGAGTTATATTTATACAATGAGTTTATTTTTTAGTTTCAGAAATGGCTTGAAGCATACAGAAAACTTTTATGTTTTATAATGGAACGTATAAATGTACTCTTACACTTAGAGCTCTGGTGATGTGGTCAGTAGGAAACTGTGCTGTTAACCTAAAGGTGGTGTGTCTCTGTTGGCTCAAATCCACCAGCACCATCATCGCAGGAGAAACATGGGCAATCTCTTCCTGTGTGATTTACAACTTCTTATAACCAGCCAGAGTTAATACCGATTTGAAAGCAATGGTTATTTGAGTTTAAGTAAGATTAAAGGGGCAGATACATTTCAAAGTCAAATACTCTCTAAATCAACTATTCAAATTTACCAGTGATCAACAAAAAAAGTTGTGGACAATGCATACTTAGATGAACAAGACTGTATTCCGACTAAACTTTGCACATACCAAGCACTCATTGTATTTAACTAGACATTATAGTTTGTCAAACTCTGACTTGAATAGTTATTTGATTGCTGCCTTATTTAAGAAAAGGAGAAAAGGGTTGAATATAAGTGTAATAAAAGAAATGGTTCAAGAAACAACTATTTCATATAAACTCTACTATTTAAGTATTTATTTATCCTCATTAGCAACTTAGACATCAAGAACTAATAAAAATACGTAAAAACTTTCACAACTGGATAAATAAGCAATGTAATAATAGAGAAAAGATTGGATTGTCAAGGATTTCATTTTACTTGAATCAATGTGCATGGAAACAACAGTTAAAATGCCAAATCATACATGCATTGGGCAAACATGATGTTAAAGACCTCTTTAAAGTGTAAAAAAGCAAAAATGTCAGTTGAAAGACTAAGGTGCAACGGATCCAAGCCATGGCATTTTCAACTTCTTCTTAGGCATGTGAAAGTTGAACAGTGAATAAGAAAGAACAAAGAATTGATGTCTTTGAATTGTGGTGTTAGCAAAGGGGGCTGAATATACCATGGACGGACAAAACAGCAAATAATTTTACCATAGTCACTAAGTAAGGATTGTGAGATGTTTCGTATACAGTAGGCAATTTAGTAGGAGGGACCAGTCTTTGCAAGACGACATCAAGATAGAGGTGCTAAGAGTCATAATTAGTTGGATGGCATCTAACAACAATAGTAATAACTTAGACCATCTGGAAATACAATTTCATGAATCCATGAAGCATTTCACCTCTTTAAAAGTTCAGCTTGCAGTTCCTTCAACTCTTGTCATGGAGTGGTGGCACTGCAACAAGAATCCCCTTCCCTCATTTTTTCTTATTTTCATATTCATAAACTCTAACTGTATAAAATGCAAATAGCTGTGACAGCCTGGACAACAAAGAAGATGGGACAACTCAAAATTAGAAACAAAAGCAAGACAAATGAATCTCATAACAAAAGATAATTACACAACTAGATGATCAAGTCAGAATAATTTCTTAGGACACAAACAAATAATGCATTGCACTTAAATAATTTTTGTATGCATCTAATTTATGCAGCTCAAACAAACATGCATCTCAAAAAGCTAGCTTTTTCTAATGTGTAGGCACTGTTAGATATTTTTTCTACTAGGAATATAAATAGTGCCAGACCATAAGACATTTGTTCTAGAATATTGCTGAATTCAACAAAAAAATGAAAAATATCAAGTACAAGATAAAATTTAGCATATTTAAAATTATGTAGTTGTTGTTATATGTTGTCAAGTTGCCTGAAACTCATAGTGATCCCATGTACACTAGCTCTGAGACCTGCCCTATCCTGAGCCAATTTCATCCTCTCTGATAGACTTAATCCCATTTCTCCAGTCACTGAGTCAATGCATCTCATTCTGGGTCTTCTTCTCCTGCTCTATTCCTCCATCCTTCAAAGCATAATGTCCTTCTCCAAGGACTGGTCCCTCCTGACCATGTGCCCAAAGTATGTGAGATGGAGCTTCAAAATCCTAGTCTCCAGGGAGTAGCCTGGTTTCACCTCCTCCAGAACAGACCTGTTTGTTCTCTTGGAAGTTCACAGTGTGTTCAACACTCTTCTCCAGCACCATCACTCAAAGGCATCGATCTTTCTTCTTCTACCAAATATGTCTGCTATATTATACTCAGTAAGAGTGTGTTTTATGTATGTCCTAGTCCTAGTAGCAAAATCCAAAAGTAATGGTGATTTCTAGAACCAAAACACTACCCAATCCTGGATTATCCTCACAATCATTGTTAACTGGGAATTGTTTAATAAGCTTAAAAAAATAATGTATCCCAAAAACTGTTAGCAAAATTAATTTTGTTCAAACTTCCAATTATCATTTATTAGATGAAAATATAGCAATTATTAAAAACACGATCCTTTCTGAAACTTTGAAGACCCTTTGCTCTCTGAGGTATCAGCTTGCATTTCCCCTTTCATCCTGGCTGTATACACACTTGTTTCCTCTGCTTTTGCTTAATTTAACAATGCACTGTGGGTCTTCAAGTGCTCACTGTCGTTCCTTTGGATTTTTCTTTCATTGCTGTTCCACTTCTGCACAGACATTCCAAATTACCATTCTACCATGTGGATCCAGCTAAACTAGGATTTTTGCCAAGTTTCCTGAGTCTTACCTCCACTCAACTAAACCCTGGAATCAGGTATATGGTATTCAACTCCCACCTCAATCACTTGGCCAGATTTGTGACCTTCAGGTAATAACCGCTCTCCCTAAACCTTAAACAAACAAACAAACAAACAGACAGACAAAACCCACAAAAAACCTCCCTCAAAACCCAAACACCCTTATTGCCATCAAGTCGGAAATGATTTATAGTTAATTCTCTAGCAGGTGTGCTGAGGCTGTAAATCATACAAGACAAGAATGACAATCTTTCTCCCTTGGAGCAGCTGTTGGATTCCAACGACTCATCATTAGGGTAGTAGCAAAACTCCCTACCCACTAGGCCACCAGAGCTTCCAAACCTAGAGCTTCTTATTTATAAATTTTTTGACATAAACTCCTGCATATATTCATTTTTGTTTTTGTTGCTCTTGTTGAGAAAATACACAGTGGGATACAGCACAACCAATCAATAATTTTAATGCATTTTTTAAATTTAAATATACTTCCCTGTTATGTTTCATTTAATTGTTTACAGTTCTGTGTTTTGTTTTGTTTTGTTTGTGTGTGGATATTGTAAGACACTTGAATATATGAATTGTATTTCTATTTTGGATATGGTTCCTACACAGCTCTTGTCTTTTAATTTCTGAATAATTACTTGCTGAATGAATTAATGAAATAGTCAACTGAAGTGTCATATGCAATTGTCCATGTTTTGGGGCAGTACTTTTTAGTACTTTTTAGAGTAGAATAACAAGCAAACAAAATGGTGAGGTTTTGGGTAAAAATCACTGCAGCATATAAACTGGACGGCAAAGCCACACAATAGTGAAGGGAAGCAGTGTGAGTTGGTATGTGATTAATTAGCAGGCAGACCAAGTTCTGACTTGAGGCATTGACATTTTATGCTATGTACTGTTTTGAAAACATATTGTGCCCTCTTTCTGCACATTTTAAAATGTATTATCTAACAAAGAAAAGAGGACTTTTCAAACTTAGAGAGAAACTAAAGTGATTTTAATTGGTGCTTGCATTTGTGTGTGTGCACGTGCCTTTGCGTGTGTGGAAAAGCTTAATACAAAAGCAAACAACTAAAATTAGATAGCTTTAAAGTTTTTTTAAGGGTTCCTTGAAAGTTAGACATTTTCAACATCCAAAATAATATTATTATTGTCTTAAAATTATTTTTTAAAAATAAGTCACTTAATCAAATACAGAAATTAGACTGAAAGGCTGATTTGGGGCAAGTCACCATGATAATTTTTTTAAAGTTATTAATATACAACTTATTGCCATGGACTTGGAAAGGACTCCTAGCTTACCCTCCATTGGTATTCCAAGGCTATATTAATCACAAAGCAGAAAATTGTCGATCTTTCTCCCAAGTAAATTACCTATCAAATAAATATCTTGCTTTTAAATAAACTCTCATCTGCAAATCCCACTCTTTGGTATTTTCCTCTCAATCCTTTAAGATAAGTTTACCCCGTATTTTGGTGAAGACCTGTGCACTGTCATACAAAATGGGTGATCCTTTTTAATAGCTTTTTTTCTCTAATAAAAATAAGCAAGTAGGCTAACAAAATCTAGTCTCAACATTCACATTACACTTGCCCTGGAGTAATAATAAAAACAAAACATATTAAGACTATGTGGTGGTCAGTTGAATGCCACATAGATATTCCATTGCTATGTAAAATCAAAACATAGGAAGAACCAGCTTTGTTTGCTTGTTTTTAATCATTGAAATGTACTTGGGAAAGATCTGTGAAAATTTATTATCCTTACTCTCAACTGAAAAAACATCTCAACATGAAATCATCTGTCATGAAAATAGCCCCATTATTGACATTGTAACTGCTATAACAGTGTGTTCAGAAAATACTGTTTGTTGTTAGGTGAGGTGGAGTCATCTATGACCGAGAGTGCTCCAAGAACAACAGATTAAAACCTTCCTCTATCTGATGTCTTTGAGCTATGGTGCTGGAGAAGAGTATTAAATATACTTTGGACTGCTAGGAGAACAAATAGGTTCATCCTGAAGAGGGTGAAACCAGGCTGCTTTTTGGAGGCAAAGATTTTGAGACTTCATCTGACATACTTGGCATGTTGCAAGGAGGGACCGATCCTTGGAGAAGGACATCATGCTTGGGAGGGTGGAGGGACAGTGCAGGAGAGGAGACCCTCGATGAGGTGGATTGATTCAGTCACTGGGGTAATGGGGGTAGGTGTGTTAGAGACAATAAGATTAGCAAGAGATAGAGCCAGGGTTTAGGGCTCTTTGCACATAGGGTCGCTATGGGTCACAAGCAACTTGACGGCACATAACAACAACAGCATATCCCTACCATTCCCAAGCTCATTGAGTTTGCAGTGTCAGTCCATCTCATTGAGAGTTGTCTCTTTTGCTGATCCTCTACCATTCCAAACAATTCAGAAAAATGGTGAGAAAACAGAACTAAACTTTGAGTAACACTATTCAGCAACTGCAGTCTAACCTATCTTCTTTTAGAGGATGGAGAGGCGGAGAGGATGATGGTCAAAGCTGGATATGTCTGTAAGCCACTAAACAAGCTTGCCAGAAATATACTAACACGATGTTAAATTCATGGTCATCTTAAGTGTTCTATAGGCACTTGTGACAATGAGTGGCCTAGTGAGTAGGGCGTTCCAGTGCTAACCGAAAGATGGTGCCACTCAGGCAGCTAGAATTCACCAACTGCTCCAAGAGAGAAAAAGAACAGCTGTCTCCTCCCGTGTAAGTTATGTTGTGGTTGTTATGTGTCCTTGAGTCACCTGTGACTCAAATTAACCTTATATGTACAATAGCTCTATCCTGAGCCAGTCTCACTGTCTCCAACTCACCTACCCACTTTACCCCAGCTACTGTGTATAAGTTATAGTCTCTAAAAACCTTCTGGACAGTCAGCTCTCTGTTGGTTTTGACGCAAGGGAAATGAACGTGAGTTTGGTTTAGGGTTTTGTTCAAATAGAAGCAAAGAATCCCATGTGGGCTAGTGCATTAGGTGTCAGCTTGCTAATGAAAGGCCGGCAGGTCTAATCCACCAGCTACATGAGGGAGAAAGTGGGGCAGTCTCCTGTAAAAATGCAGAGATTTAAAGCCAGGACTCCATCGAGCAGTTTTACTCTGTTACACATGAGGAAAGTTGCCAAGGGTCATGAATTAAAACCAACACAGTATCAATAGATTGGATTTAGGATTTAATGAAGGGATATTCAGATATGTGCTTATATATAACTTATTGGAAAATGGAATTATGTAGAAAGGTGCATGTGTGGGTGTGTGTTAAATTGTGTGGGTTGGGGTAAGCAGAGAGAAATTAAAATCATAAATGAGCTTGGCAAGATATTTACAAAATTACAAATTTGAAGTATCATTTCCTAAAATTATTTACACTATCCTGCTATTAAACAGATGTATAATTAAATAGAACATTAATCAGTTGGCAATAAGCTGATCTGAGGAAAAAGATTGCCTTGTACATATGTGGTAAACAAAAAAAATAGCGATTTTCTGCATATAAAATCTCTCTAGTCAATTTATAATGCAACATAGGTGTATGCAATTGCTATAAATCTTCTCAGATCTCAGTGTTAGTTTTGATTTTTTTTTCTTTAACCCACATCCATTTAGGAGGGGGGAAGAAGGGAAAAGTGAATTTTATTTTTACTTTTTTCATTTCCCCTATCTGATCTTTCCTATTTTAAATTCATGTTCTCTCAGATACCCATTTTGTCTTTCAAATCTGAAGTTTCTTTGGATATATGAGCCCAAAGGATAGAGAAGTCACTTCGATGTCTTCCTGTGACATTGATGTGATGTCTCTTAAACCTTCCTTCTCTCCGCTCCAGACTCAGCTGTTGTTCCCTTGATAAGCAAAGAGATGCCTGTAAGCAGAAGGATGCAGGAAGTGCTGGGGCGATTTGCTAGAGCAAAAGATCTCTTTTCATAGCTTGGTGCTGGAGAGAAAAAAATTAAGTCAGAGAAAAATGGCTGCAGGTCAGTTTGAATAATGTGTGATACTGTCAAAAACACTGAACAGTCAAAGGAAAACATAGAGCGTATCTGCGTTACTTTCCAATATTTTTTCATTTCTCTCACTATCCTGGTTTAAACATTTTGGTCCTGTTCTACCCGGTATTGTTGTTCCACTTACCACTTCATTTCCTACATTACCATTTCCAACATTACAAGGTAAGCTATTTTTAAGATAACAGCAAGAATATTTACACAAAAATAAGGCCCTGAAGGCAGGATAGAAGGATTAATAAAAACGAAAAGTACTGGGAGGAAGAGGCGAAACTATGATTACATTGTGGCTATTGTAATTAATGTGATAAAATTAAATGTATAACCTAAAAAAAAGGAAGACTCTTCAAACAAGAAGAGAAGTTAACCAAAAAGTGTTACAATTAAACATTAGAAAATAAGACCTATATAAAATTATTATTGCTGTTATTGTTAGGTGTGGTCGACTTGAGTACAACCCATGGTGCAATAGGAAAGAATAATTCAAGAAGAAGGGAATAATTATATATGGACTTCATTTAAAAATAAGAGTCCTTAGCAGCAATGATTTAATGGAAATTACATTGGAAATTGTGTGATAACACATGCAGAAGCATGGTTACAGGTTCTATCAAATAATATCTAACACAGGCAATTGAATTGCCTTTTAGGTAAACTTTAAAAGGAAAACCAATTTTTTTTCAGGACATTTTCTACTTAGATTTGTATAGAAACTTCAAGGTAGTGCAAGTAAAAAATAGGTCTTTATGTTAATGAATTGTACTTTAGAATATTCAGGTAGAAGAGATGTTTTGAATAGAAACCTGATTCTCTGAGAAATCAGCTGAGGCTATGTGTCTGATGAAAATTTCTTGGAATTTCCTAAGGGATTCTCTTTTCGCTTACTAGATAAATGGTTTTCAGAATGAAGAATTCTCAAATAATTATATTTTAAAACCTATTATATATCACCAGAATAATTCATAAATAAGCAATATAAGAATTATTGAGAGTTGGCATCTATTCTTCACATTTTAACTGCTAGATACATAATTACATTCTATGTCAGCAACAATGGTTTGCTATATAAGCATAACACTGAAAAGAACATAATAACAAGAATCATAAAGTAATTTAACCATCCTTTGTAGTAGTCTAAAAATCTGGGACTCAAGTTTTATAGGATGGCAATTCATATGACTTCTCTTGACCACATTACAAATAAACAAAAAAGAAACAAACAAAATATTCATTGATTTGCATATTGGAGAGGAGTACTGACTATCCTATGTAATGTAGTGCTAAAAGAACAGGCAATATGTCTTGGAGAAAATGCTCTAAGACTGCTCATTAGAAGCAAAAATGGTGAAACTTCACATATTTTGTGCATGTTGTTAAGAGGGCCAGTCCTTGAAAAAAGACATCATACTCAGAAAAGTGGAGGGACAGAAAAAGGGAGAAAGACCTTCAACGAGATGGACTGACACATGGCTACAGCAATGGGTTCACGCGTATCATCAGTACAGGAAAGGGCAAAGTTTAGATCTGCTGTTCTCAGGGTCACTATGACTTGTAGTTCTATGGCACCTAGCAACACAAACATATTTTTTCCAATAATTTTTATGGTTATCTGTGTGATTTCATCCTTATGAATATTTATATGCCTTCTTTTTTAATTATTAAATTTTATTAATTTTAATGAACATTTACAGAGATTTTAGGTTTTCATTCATTGTTGCACTATTTTCTCTACCCTTCTCCCCAGTTTGTTCTTTTTTTATTCTCCCCACCTTGAAAGTCTGTTTTAATTGTCCATTTGCCACAGTGCTTGTCAAAGCCAGTTCTGATTAATCTCCTTTGTCAGTGTGTCCTTTGCCATTCCCTATCACTCCTCCCTGAGAGAGACTTCACCCTGATTCATAAGGAAAAGGTGATGGCTTATTCTCCTAGCTACTTCCTGCTGAAAAGGGACACTGTGGGTTTCAGAATATTTGTATACTTTCAATTGTTAGGAA
This sequence comes from Elephantulus edwardii, assembly GCF_000299155.1. Lineage (NCBI taxonomy): Eukaryota > Metazoa > Chordata > Mammalia > Macroscelidea > Macroscelididae > Elephantulus > Elephantulus edwardii. The sequence continues at coordinate 40,019,457 of NW_006399753.1, forward strand.
ATTTTGACAAAGTGTAGCTCAGCTGTATTATCTGTTTTTAAAGTTGTCATCTCCTGAACATAGTCATTACTTAGTAGAGACCTCTACACCCCAGTTGAACTTTAACAAACACTTATTTGAGAGTGAAATTGACTTGAGAGCTATTAAACTTTTTAAAAAGAGAATCTGATATGATCACGTGGCATTCACTTCAAATGAATACCAAAAATTTTAAGTTCTCGTAAATGTGTGTGTCCTAATGTGTCTATTGAGCAATGGAAGCTGGTTCTCAAAAACACATACCAGAAAACTTTGTCAAATAACCCTTTTAGGGCTTTCTTAACATTGATGTGAATAAAAAAAAATCTTTTTAATCTCATAACTGAAACCAGAACATAAATCCAAAATTTAACTAAACATGCAGTCTCTATAAAGAAGTAAAATTGAGGAGTCACAGGGAGCTCTGGTGGTCTAGTGGTAAAGAGCTGCACTGCCATCCCAAGGGCACATGGTTTGAATCCACCAGCTGCTCCACGGGAAAAAGATAGACCATCTCCTCTCATGTGATTAAATTGCCTCTGAAAATCTGCTAGAAGGTCAGTTATAAATTGATTCTAAATCCATGTTGCACAAGAACAACAACAAAGAACCTTGGTAGCCTAGGGGTAGACAGTTGTGCTGCTAATATAAAAGGCTGCATGTCTCTGGTGGTTCTGATCCACTAGCAGCTACATGAGAGAAAGACAGGTACTGTCCCCTGAAGAGTTACAGCCTCTAAAAGCACGCTGAAGGATCAGCTGAGTTTGTTTCAACTCAAAGGCACTAAGATGAAGTTTTAGGACTTGTATAGAAAGGTGAACTATATTGTATTTTGAGCACAATGAATAGAGTGATTCATTAAATATTTATTTTACATTTAATACAAACAATAAGCTTCTTCCGTAAAGAGTTAGGCAGTAAATATTTAAGGCCATACAGGATACAACTATTTCAATCTGTAGCTGTAATGAAAAAGTAGACCACAAGTTATATGTAAATAAATGAGTGTAGCTGTTCCTCAGTAAAACTTAATTTATTAAAAACAAGTGAAAGTTCAGATTTGACTTGAGACATTTTGCAGACCTTCCCTGTACGGTACTAAAGAAGTAGAAAGTAGAAGATTATAAGATTTAGAAGCCTTTGAAAGTTCACTCTGACAGATATGTTTAGGAGAGGTAAGAGAATTTGGGAAGATAAGTTAAGGATTCATGTGTAACACCAACCTCAACAATAATTACTAAAAACTTTGACAGACTATAGTTCAGAATGGAAATGGAGAACATTTGACGGATTTAAGAGATATTTAGGTGGTAGAATACATAGAACTTGGTAACGGATGTACTATGTGATCTGGTAGAGGTGTCATGGATAGCACCTAGGCTTCTGGCGTGAAGATTTGGGCAGATGTTACTACACTTACTGAGCCAGAAAACACTGGAAAAGCACCAGGTTTGGGATACAAGAACATGAATTCCATTTTAAACATAGAGTAGTTCATATCCATGTGAATCATTGAGTAGACTGTTGAATTTTGGAGCTCACAAGGAAGAGTTCAACGGAGAGATATAAATATAGAATGTCACTGGAATTTAGATGGACATTTTAACCATGGGGTAGATAAGTAAGATTAGAAAGTCCCTAAGATCAAGCCCTAAGGAACCACCATGCTTAAAGTTTAATGAGAAAAAAATTCAGAAAAGAAAATAGAAACAGATAAGGCAGAAGAAAGGACTTCAGAAAAGTACGATAGGGTGGAGATCACCGAGTTGAAGAATTAAGGATCGATGCTGGAGGCTGATAAAGTTAAATATAATGAACAATTGTCATTGTTGTATGCCAGCCAATCGCTTATGACTCCTAGAGACTCTATATATAATAACTCTCTACTCTATCCTGAGCCAGTCTCACTGTCTCCTACACACCTACCCCCATTATCTCAGTTACAATGTCAATCCATCTCATCCTAGGTTTTCCTCTATTGCTCTGCACCTCTACCTTTCCAAGCATGACATCCTTCTTTAAGGATTAGTCCCTCCTGGCAAAATGCCAAAAGTATGTGAGATGTTGTTATGTGCTGACAAGTACCCTGCAACCCATAGCAATCCTATGTACAGCAGCTCTGAACCCTGCCCTGTCTTGAGCCAGTCTCATTAATTTTGACACACCAACCCTCATTGCCCAGTTACTGTCTCAATCCATCTCACCTGGGGTCTTCTTCTACTGTGCTGTCCGTACATGCTTCAAAATCCTTGCCTCCAAGAAGAAACTTGATTTCACCCTCTCCAGGACAGGCCTATTTGTTTTCTTGGGGGTCTGTGGTATGTTCAAGACTCTTCTCCAGAACCACAACTCAAAGGCATTGATTCTTCTCTATCATCCTTAGTCATTGTCCAACTCTCTGATGCATCCTTGCCTCCAAGAAGCAGCTTCATGTCACCCTTTCCAAGACAGAGCTGTTTGTTCCTTTGGCAGTTGGTGGTATGTTCAATATTTTTCTCCAGCACCACAATTCAAAGACATCGATTCTTCTTCATCATTATTCACTGTACAGCTTTCTGATGTATAGAAAATAATTACAAAAACCATGGCCTGCATCAGGCACTCCTTAGTCTCTAGATTGACATTATTGCTCTTTAGCAATAATGGAGAGGTCCTTAACAGCAGATTTCCCCAATGCAATTTGTCTTTTGATTTCCTGACTGCTGGTGCCATAGGTTGACTTTGGAATCTAGTAAGCTGTAAGTGTTAACAACCTTAGGCTCCTCTCCATCTATCATCATGTTGCCAATTGGACCAATGGTAAGAATCTCTGTTTTCTTGATGCTGACCTTCAGATCATATTGAAGACTGTAGTTCTTGACCTTTTGCAGCAAATGCTTCAGGTCTTCCTAAGTTTCAGCAAGCAAAGCTGTGTCATCTGAATACAAGTTGTTGATGAGTCTTATTCCAATCCTGATGCCACATTTCTCGTTATAGAGTCCAGCCTCCTTATAAACCACTCTCCATATATAGATTAAAAATGTATGGAGAAAGAATGCATACCTGATGGACTTCTTTGCTGATTTTGAACCATGCAGTGAGTACTTCCTTGCTCTGTTCTGAGGACTTCTTCCTGGTCCAAGTACAGGTTTTGCTTGAGCACAATCAGGTGTTCTGGGATTTCCACTCTTCTTAAAGTTAGACACAATTTGTTGTGACCTAGAGAATCAAATGTCTTTGCATAGTGAACGAAACACAGATGGAAATTCCTCTGGTGCTCTTTGCTTTCAATCAAGATCCATCTGAAATTGGCTATTATGTCCCTAGTAGCATGGCCTCTTCTAAACCCATCTTGCACTTTTGACTTACAGTCATTTTTGGATAATCATCAGCAGAGTTTTGCTTGCATGTGATATTAGTGATATTGTTCAATAATTTCCACACTCTGTCAGATCACCTCCGTTCTGGGGAATGGGAATAAATATGGATTTCTTCCAGTTAGTTGGCCATATAGTTGTCCTCAGATTTCTTGGCATAGTCTGGTGAGCACATGCACGGCTGCATCTGTTTGTCAAAGTATGTCAATTGGTATTGATTCCTGGGGCCTTGTTTTATATTAGTTCCTTCAGAGCAGATTGAACTTCCTCTTTCATCACCATTCCCTCATTATCATAAGTTATTTCATGGAATTCTTCTGTGTCAAGCAGTGCTTTCTGGAATGGTGACTCATTGTATGCCTTCCCTTTTCTTTTGATGCATCCTGGATCATTCAGTATTCTGCCCATAGCATCCTTAAGCATTGTCACTCGAGGCCTGAAATTATTCTTCAGTGCCTTCAGCATAAGAAATGCTAAGTGAGTTCATCCCTTTTGATTTTCTCACTCTAGCTCTTTACACATTTTATTATGATACTTTGCTTTGTCTTCCTGAGCTGCCTTTTGAAATTACTAATTCATTCCTCAACTTCCTGATTTCTTCTCTTTGCTTTGGCTTCTCAGCACTGTAGTGTAATATTCATTCTCTTCTGACATCCATCGAGGTCTTTTCCTTCATCTTCTGTATTTGTAATGACCTTTTGCATGGACCATGGATATTTTATTTTATAATTATCAATTAACAATCTGCAGTCCTTAGGGCTCCTAGAAGAATGATGGCAAAATAATTATTTTGGATTTGGGGTGGGTAAGTGATGAAATATTGGAAGTAAGATAAAGTGGGTTGAAGAGTAGCTAGAAAGCAATGAAATGAAGATAAATTTTTTAAAAAAAAATCTACAGCTGATATAATTAACCAGGAGAGCAATGCATCCTAGAGGCATTATGAGAATTGGTTGGCATGCATGTGCTACTCATATTCAGTACAGAGAAATCGCACATAATATACCTCACAGTAGGTGAGATAGTCTCCCACAAGAAGAAATTGGTCTGCATCCCACACCAACTTTCATTATCTCATAATGAAAGCCATTCACTATTATCAGCACATAAATCATAGATTCTTTACATATACATTCACAGTCAGGTGGGAATAAAACAAAATTAAAAGTAAATTCACTGCTGTCAAGTCAATAACGATTCATAATGGCCCTACGGACAAAGTAAAAGGGCCTCATAGGTTCTCCAAGGCCATAAATCTTTCTGAGAGCAGATTGTTCCATCTTTCTTCGATGGAGTAGCTGGTTGGTTTAAAATTGAGACTTTTCAACCTACTGCCCACTCCTTAATCCATTGTTATTAGGTGCTTTTGAGTTAGCTCTGCCTCAAAGCAAGGCTATACAAAAGAGAATGAAGCATTACTTGATCCTGAGGCATGCTCACAATCTCTGCCTTGTTGAAGCCCATTGTTGCAGCCAGTGTGTCTATTCACCTTCTGGAGGGACTTCCTTTCTTTCAAAGACATTCTTGTTTTCTAAGTATGATGTCACTTTCAAAGAACTGGTCCCTTCTGATAATATGCTCATAGTATGTGAGATGAAATCTCCTTTTTGTTTTCAAGGGACATTCTGACAACACTTCTTCCTAGGCAAATTTGTTTGTTCTTTTGGCATTCCTTTGTATATTCAATATTTTTTACAGCAGCACCATTCAAAGGCATCAACTTTTCTTCAGTCTTCCTCATTCATTGTTGAACTTTCACATAAACATTAAGCAATTCAATATGCCGTGGTTTAGGTAAGGTGCATCTTAGTCTTTTTTTTTTTAACAGTCAACATTGTTTTATTTTTATTTCTTTTAAAGGCACTTTCATATTTCAATTTTTCTGTGACCATTACTTTAAAGAGATCCTTAAAAGCAGATTTTCCCAATATGACATGTCTTTCAACATATAGAAAAGCAGAAACAAGTGAAATACACTTCAGATCTAGGGTAAAAATCCATCTATGACTCATGATAGAATAAAATAATGGATTATACAAAGTTCTTCGAGACAGAATTGCAAGAATTCTTAAGTCAACAGATCCTACTGACTGTGCAGAGTTCCTTCTTGGTCACTGAAGTCACAATGACAATTAATGGTTTCTAAGTCAACAAACAGAAGCCAGCTTCCCTAAATAGTTTTCTTATGCTTCAGAAGACTACTTATTGCTTCATGTTTTTCTGTAAGTTTCCAAGACAATGATTATTTTTGGGGGGGTTTTTTTGAAATTTACTTTGGTTTGCATACAAAATGCATATACATTATGTTTCATTCATGTAGATTGTATTTCACACATTCCGTTTATCATAAAATGTTTCATGCAGTCACTCATATACCTGTGCATTAATCATCATTGATCTATTATCCCATCTTGTCAGATCCCCATTGGATTTTCCTAATTCCTTCACCTCCTCCCTCTGTCCACCAAACTCTGTTATTCTAGTAATTTCCCCCCTCACATTCCACCTTCCTGCTTCCTTAGTAAATAATATAATGATTACTTATTCAGTGGAAAGTACCCAGGTAAATATAACTTGGGGAAAAGAGTCAATTTGGGATGGTGTGATATGTAAATTGAGCTACTTCCTCGTGATAATGTACTTTTAAAAGACTTCTTTTTTCTTTAATAATATCTTTAAAAACATCTTAATTGGTGAGCTCTGGTGGCCTAGTGGCAGGAAACTGCACTGCAATCCCAGAGGTGTGTGGTTCAAATCCACCAGACGCTCTGCTGAAGAAGGAGGAACAATC